>NC_057758.1:7784826-7825826 GCF_004010195.1 Chiloscyllium plagiosum
GTAACTGCCTTGCACGGAGAAATGTGCGGTTCACGCTGTGAGTAACAGTGAATGGCGCTCCCACCAATGTGCGTCTCTATACCTTCATTGCAGTAGAACAAGGGAAGGGAGGGAGGGGGAGCGAGAGAGAGTGCGTGTGTGTTGGTTGAATTAGACGTGAATATCATTGAGACAGAACACACATTTGGAAATCAGTATGACAATGAACAACTGGCATGGCGTTGGTTAATGATCAGAGAAAGACCAAGGAACATTTCATGGAGAGGTGCTATGGTGTGCTTGAGAATATTAAAATAAAGGGATTGCCAGACTCAACAATAAGTTAATCAGGGCACACAAAAATAATGGAGAGTGATGTGAATTCAGGGAACATCCGTGGAGAATCGACAGTGTGTTGTCTCTGCAGGTTTGAAGATGAGATTGTCAGCCAGAGATTATTAGCATCATTCAGACTGCATTTCATAGTTCAAGTTGCAAATTGCAGATGCAATGAGTCAGTGAAATACATTCTGGAAGTGTTAGTAGTTACAATTAGGAATGTTCAGGATATGGTAGCGGGAATCAGCTTCTGGCCAAAGGGATCATCACTGTTGTGATTCGTCTGCTTTAGCTGTAGATGTTGACCAGGGATGTGCTGAAGTCAGCGGGACGTAATGGAGCATGTCCCCAGAACAAAAGGCGTGATCGCCATGCTTGTAATATTGAAATAACAAGAACAGTGATGAAATGAGCATTTGAACATCGAAACCCACTGGGCACACTTCCAGAAGCAAAGAGGGAGAGAGACAATGAAGAAATTCACGGATGCACTTAATAGTGGTCTTTAAACTGAATATCTAGATGTAGACTTTCAGCAGAAACATTAATAGAAAGAAGGAGAGTACAATATCTGAAATGAACAGTAAAACAATCATACATGGTTAATACAAATATTAAACTGACAATGAGACTTACCAGGGATACCAACGACAGCTAGAATAGGGTAATAAAATAATTGAATGATGAGAATTGAGTACTTGATCCTTGTTGGTAATGACTGTACATCATAATAGTTAGAAAGAACCCAAACATAATCGGATAAACTCTTGTCCATCGTTAAAACATTCCAGTTTATTGTTCTCAGATTCACATATATTCTCCTACTTTCCACGGAGCTGCTAATCCCTGTTAGTGCGATTGGTGATGCTCCCACTCAGACTATTGGATAACACAATGAACCGAGCCCATTTACCATTTAGGATTGAAAACCCTCCACCAGGACAATTGGAATCCATAGAGACTGTCATTAAACACACTCACCAAACACAAGTATTCTGTTAACCCTTTTCTGACAACACTTTTCATATCACAATAACAGGGAACATTTACTCCATCTGAATGGAATGTGCGAGGATTACTGTGAGCCAGACGGTAACATTGTCAAAGCATTTATTCACTGTTCCTAGTATGAGGGAGTAGTGCCAGACACTGACTGTTTGTATTTGTTCCGGACTGTTTCCAAAAGGTTGACTGGACAACGTAACACACTAGTTGCGTAAAATGTCTTCTGGGCATATTTCGAGAGACCATAAACCACGATAACAAAAGGATGAAAGCAAATTACTATGGATGCTGGAATCTGAAACCAAAAGAGAAAATGTTGGAAAATCTTAGCAGGTCTGGCAGCATCTGTAACGAGAGAAAGGAGCTGACGATTCGAGTCTAACTGACGCTTTGTCCAGCGTTGACACGTGGCCGCACAGCTAGTGCAGGAGGGACGGCTTCAGATATTTGGATCAATGGGATACCTGCTTGGGAAGGTGGGACTGTACAAGGAGGTCTGCCTGAACCTGAACTGGAAGGGCACCAATATCCTGAGCGGGAGGTTTCCTTGAGCTCTTTGGGAGGTTTCAATCTAGTTTGGCAGGCGAATGGGAACCAGAGCTACAGACCAGACGATGGGGTAATGTGAGCAACTGCGAGGTTTTGCACTTTGGAAAAAAGAATACAAGCATGGACTACTTTCTAAACGGAGAGAAAAGTCATAAAGCCAAATTACAAAGGGATCCGAGAGTGCTAGTCGAGGATTTTCTAAAGGTAAACATGCAGGTTGAGTCCGTGATTAAGAAAGCGGACATTTATCTTGCTGCGAGTGTTGGAAACGTTTGCCCCACTGAGGCAAGGAAGAGCATGCAGGATACATGAACGTTGGATGACAAGAGATATGGGCCATCAAGTCAGAGAAAAAGAATGAAGCTTACTTAAGGTTGTGAAAGCATGGATAAAACAGGAATCCAGGCGGTTATAAGATGGCCGTGGAATGAACCAAAGGATGCACTTAGAAGAGCGAGAAAGAGGCATAAAAAAAGCTTTCCCAGGGAGGAATAAGGAAAGCCTTAAAGAGGTCTATGTTTATTTGAGGAACAAATGAATGGCCAGGGTGAGAATAGGGCCGATTGGGGATATTAAATGAACTCATGCCTGGAGTCAGAGTTGGTGGGGAAGTCATCAATGAATGCATTACTTGAGTTTTCACTACGGTCGTTTGTGAGGACAAAGTAAAGTATGCTGGTTTGCTCAGCAGGTTGATGGGAAGAAGGAGCATGTACTGGAATTTTAAGGGCTTAAGACGGAATCGTTGATACTCCTGCTCCTTGGATGCTGCCTGACTTGCTGTGCTTTTCCAGCACCACACTCAAGACTCTGATCTCCAGCATCTGCAGCTTCAGTTTAGCCGATTTACCTGCGCCAGACGGGTTATAACCAACGTTTCTACGGGAAACAATGGAAAAGATGACTGTTCCTTTGACAATAATTTTTGCATCCTCATTTTCAATCAAAGTAGTACCAGATGATTGGAGGGTGGCAAATGTTATTGCCTTGTTCAAGAAAGCTATTCGGGATCATCATGTGAATTACAGACCAGTCAATCTTGCATTGTTGGTTGGCAAATTAGTGGAAAGGATTCTGAGAGATAGGAAACATGATTATTTGTTTATTGTCCAACAGGTTTAATTTAAAACACTACGTTTCGGAGGATTGCTCCTTCATCAGGTGGTTGTAGAGTGTGAGATTGTAAAATTCAGAAAATATAGCAAACTTTTACTGTGTGATGTAAATGAAATTATACCTTGAAAAAGATCCGGATTATTTGTTAGAGATTCTCATCTTTTAGAATGACCACGTTGGTTTCAGAACTTTCATATGTAAATCGCAAAACCTTTTCTTTAAAAGTTACATTCTCAACTGAACTTTAACAATTGGAGACTGTCAACCCAGGGTGGACATGGCAATAGGAGGGGACATACTTTTAAGGAGATTGGAGGAAAATGTAGGGGTGATGTCAGAGGTAGGTTCTTTACACATATTTTCATGGAATGCCCTGCCAGTAGCAGTGGTGGACTCTCCCTCATTATGGGCATTTAAGCGGGCATTGGATAGGCATATGGAGGATAGTGGGCTAGTGTAGGTTAGGTGGGCTTGGATCGGCGCAACATCGAGGGCCGAAGGGCCTGTACTGCGCTGTATTCTTCTATGTTCTATGTTCTAATGGCGGGGTGGACTCGATAGGCCGAATGGCCTTACTTCCACTCCTATGTCTTATAGTTTTATTGTCTTATGGTAATTGTTGAACTGGCAGATACACTCTTCAGAGAGTCTGTTAGAAGCATAGACAGTCGTTAGCGGAAAGGTGCAGTTAGTGCAATGTGTTGAAGTGTGCTTATTTTAATGCAAGCCATATCAGGAATAAGGGTGACAAACGTATAGCATGGATCAGTTTGGAGCTCCGATATTGTGGCGATTACAAATACTTTGATTTCGCAGGGTCAGGAATGGTTGTTGGATGTTCCGGTGTATAGATGCTTCAAAAGCAATAGGGAGAGAGGGAAAAGAAGTTGAGGAATGCCATTGGTAATCAGGGATAGTCTCACAGCTGCAGAAAGGGAAATCCTCGACGAGGGTTTGTATACTGAAACAGTATGGGTAGAAGTCAGTAACAGTTAAGGAGCAGTCATTTTACTGGGGTTACCTAAAGAACACTGTTCCCTAGAATAGGATCAAAGATACAAAGGAACAGATTGGGAGGCAGATTTTAGAAAGGCGCAGATGTAACAGAGTTGTTGTCATGGGTGATTGCAACATCCCAAATATTGATTGGAACCTCCTTCGTGCAAATAGTTTGGATGGAGCAGATTTCGTTATGTGTGTCCAGGATTGATTCCTGAGTCAATATTCAGATAGGCCGACTAGAGGGGAGTCTAAACTGTATTGGTTGCGTGGCATAAGTATAAGATCTCTCTGGAGACAGGATTTCAGTTTTAGTGATCACAACACCCTGACGTTTATTGTAGTCATGGAGAAGGATAAACACACACGGTATGGGAAAGTAATTAATTGAAGAAAGGCGAATTAAACTGCTCTGAACTGTGGAGCGTAAGTTGGGAACTGATGTTCTCAGGGAAACGCACGAAAGAAATGTGGAAGTTGTTTCGTGAACACTTGCTGCGAGTATTGGAAAAGTTTGTCCTACTGAGGCAAGGAAGAGCATCGAGGATGCATGAACGTTGGATGACAAGAGATATGGGCCATCGAGTCAGAGAAAAAGAATGAAGCTTACTTAAGGTTGAGAAAGCATGGATAAAACAGTGATCCAGGCGGTTATAAGATGGTCGTGGAATGAACCGAAGAATGCACTTAGAAGGGCGAGAGAGATGCATAAAAAAGCCTTCCCAGGTAGAATTAAGGAAAGCCTTAAAGTGGTCTAAGTTTATTTGAGGAACAAATGAATGGCCAACGTGAGAGTAGGGCCGATTAGGGATATTAAGTGAACTCATGCCTGGAGTCAGAGTTGGTGGGGAAGTCATCAATGAATGCATTATTTGAGTTTTCACTACGGTCGTTTGTGAGGACAACGTAAAGTATGCTGGTTTACTCGAATAGGTTGATGGGAAGAAGGAGCATGTCCTGGAATTTTAAGGGCTTAAGACCGAATCGTCGATATCCTGCTCCTTGAATGCTGCCTGACTTGCTGTGCTTTTCCAGCACCACACTCAAGACTCTGATCACCAGCATCTGCATTTTCAGTGTAGCCGATTTACCTGCGCCAGACGGGTTATAACCAAGGTTTCTCCGGGAAGCAATGGAAAAGATGACTGTTCCTTTGACAATGATCTTCGCATCCTCATTTTCAACCAAAGTAGTAACAGATGATTGGAGGGTGGCAAACGTTATTGCCTTGTTCAAGAAAGCTACTAGGTATAATCATGTGAATTACAGACCATTCAATCTTGCATTGTTGGTTGGCAAATTAGTGGAAAGGATTCTGAGAGATAGGAAACGTGATTATTTGTTTATTGTCCAACAGGTTTAATTGAAAACAGTACCTTTCTGAGGATTGCTCCTTCATCAGGTGGTTGTAGAGTGTGAGATTGCAAAATTCACAAAATATAGCAAACTTTTACTGTGTGATGTAAATGAAATTATACCTTGAAAAAGACCCGGATTATTTGTTAAGATTCTCATCTTTTAGAACGACCACGTTGGTTTCAGAACTTTCATATGTAAATCGCAAAACCTTTTCTTTAAAAGTTACATTCTCAACTGAACTTTAACAATTGGAGACTGTCAACCCAGGGTGGACATGGCAATAGGAGGGGACATACTTTTAAGGAGATTGGAGGAAAATGTAGGGGTGATGTCAGAGGTAGGTTCTTTACACATATTGTAGTGGGTGGATGGAATGTACAGCCTGCAATGGTAGTAGAATCAGATGCGTTAAGGACATTTGAGCAACTCTTGGATCGGCACGTGGGTGATAGTAAATTGAAGAGAATGTTGTTTAGTTTGATCTTGCAGTAGGATAACAGGTCGGCACAAATCTAATACAATCATTAAAAAACATTATCGCGGGTTGAAGACCCTGCATTGTGCTGTAATGTTCTATGTTATTTGTTGAAATCATTTATATAAATGACGAAAAGAAGTGGACATAGCACTGACCCTTGTGGCACACAACTGGTCACGTCCCAAAAAAAATAAAGAAAACAACCCAATACCACCTCCCTCTGTCTCCTATCTCTGAGCCAATTCTCTGTACAAGTGGCTACTTCTCTCTTTATTCCATGTGATTTTACTTTGCTACACAGTCTTCCCTGCGGAAAATTGTCAAATGTTTTACAGATGGTAAAATCGACAACGTCGACCTTTCTTCCCCACATACATTCTCTTCGTCACTTCTTCAAGAAATGACAACTGAGGATTGCAGATGTTGGAGAGTCCGAATCAAAAAGTGTGGTGCTGCAAAATAACAGTGGGTCAAGCAGCATGCGAGGATCAGGAGTGAGACGTTTCGAGCATATGCGAAAGAGCTTATGACCGAAACATGCCCTTCTCCTCGAATGCTGCATGACATGCTGTGATTTTCGAGCGCCACCCTTGTCGAATTTTAAAGAGGCTGAAGCTATTCAGTGAGACGCATTTTCTCACGCACAATGTCATGTTTAATATCCTTGATTATTCCTTTCCTTTCAAAATATATCTAAATTCTGTGCCTCATATTCCAGTAAAACAATTTGACTAACACTGACGTCAAACTTATTTGTCTATAGCACCTTGGATTTTCCTTTTCAGCTTTCTTAAATTCTTTAAATAGTGGGTCCACTTCCCACAGAGTTCCATGAGGTATGTAATGGCGTCGTGGGAATTTATCGATATTTATACGTTTTTAGACATAAAGTACCTTATCCTCTGTAAAAACAGACAGCTTTCAAATTTGATAATTTACTTCCGAATTTCTCTAGCTTGCACATCCTTCCGTATAATAAAATGCTCATGCAAAATACACTGTTAGTACCTCCCCCATCTCCTGCAATTCTGCACATTGGCAATCTTTCTAATTTTTAAGGGGACCTAGTTAGTCCCTAATTACTCTTTTTCCTTAATTATTTGCAGAGTCCTTTCGAATTCTCCTTAACCCTATTTGCCAACGCTATCTGAGGTCCCCTTTTTGGCATCGTAATTTCCCTCTGAAATGTAATCCTACTGCCCTTACAATCTTCCAACGATGCACTTTCTGTCTGGAATTAAAGTCTAATAACGCCCACGAGTGCGTTTTGGATTTTTGGAAAAGCTTATTTGTTTTACTAATGCTCTTCAAAGAAACAAAACACCATCCTTAACTGTCTGGCCGGCATGTTCCCCATTAATGTGGAGGACACTTCACTGCCCTCTGGGCAATGAGGGATGCGCAGTAAATGCCGCAAATCCAGCGACATCTTCATCTGATGAATTATTTTTTAAAAAAATAACGATTTCCTGCTCTCTCTATCTGGCATAGGTTAGCCTCTTATCCAGGATCAGAACCTCAATTGCTCCAGTCATCTAGCACTCCTCATCACCTACCAACCTTTCCCTTCACCCGAACAGGGTATACTCTCTCGGGGCTCTTTGCATTTCATTTTTGAAGGCTCCCCGCTTACTAGCAGGCCCCTTTCTGCGAATATCTATCCCAATCGACTTTTGAACGTTCTTGCCTAATATCATCAAAATTTGCATTCCTGCAATTTCGATCGTTCACATTTAAACCCAGTTCTCCCCTTTCCATCTCTATTTTAATACGAATAGAATAGTGATCTCTCACTTAAACGTCAATCACTTGCCCTGCCCTGTCTTATTTCCCAAGAGTAGGTCACGTTTAGCTCCTTCACTGTGATGGAGAGCATTGGGCAAGCAGCTGCAGCTTTATGGGATCAGCACAGGCTTCGCCTCATTGGGCTGAAATGAACAATAATTTGCCTTGTTTTCATTTTTATTGAGTGAGACACAGTGGTTGTCTGCACGAGTTCGAGGTCGCTTCCCTACCCCACCCCTCAGAATCCCTCTCATTTAATGCCTGTCGGATTATGCCATTCATTATGGATTGAAGTACTCACCATCGCCCGGATGCCTCCGAATATTCTGTGATCACGTGCACGGGTGCCATCTTTAAAGTGGGAATACAGTTGAGCTTTCTCAATTCAGAGCTGCCTTGCACAGTTTTCCCCGAGCATGCCAGATAAGGGAAATTGCGCCATAATTTGCCGACAGGTGCACAGAGGTCCTGCTGGTACAGAAGAAGACCATTCTCTTCCAAGACGAGGCCACAAGACCAGCCCCAACAACATGGTCTGAGCTCAACAGCCAGCTCAGTATAGTATCTGTAGCCTGAAGAAATGTCCAGCTCTACAGGACAACCGTCAATAACCTACTCCGCTCTGCCAGGATAAGTCTCACTGTATTATCTCTGCTCCGTCACACTCATTGTATAACTGTTACAGCACCTTCGCCCGAAAACGTGCCATGCTCCACTACACTCAATATGCGACACCTTCACCTCTCTCTCTCTATCTCGCTCTCTCTCTGTCTCGTTCTCTCTCTATCTATCTCTCTCCCCCTACCTCCAGACACCGCCCTAATGTACCCTCACATTATTGACACTGCATGGATACAACATTGTCGACTCGCTCGCCTCTCCACCGAACACCTTACCATTTCCGGTCCATGCATCCACCAGCACTAACGACAAGCCCACACAAACCTTCTCAGGCTCCCTCCTTCTATTTCTTCCCTTTCAGGAGAAACAGCCTGTGATAAGACAGAAAGGGCCACGCCAGTTCGTAGAGGGATTGATGTCAGTTCCCTCCTCCTAACCCCCTCCGCATGTGGGGAGTAGCCTGGTACGCGGCAGTGAGGATCAGATCAATTCATGTAGAGATTCTGAAAGATCCATGTCCCACCAGCTATGGAAGCGGTAATGTTAAGTGAAGGGCAATTCTGACGGAGCACGTCAGAAGCACGTGCGCGCACACATACACACACACATTTCCACACACCCTCCTACAGACAGATTTCCAGAGAGAGAGAGAAAGAGAGAGATAGAGACGGCTGACCGAGGGAGGGTTGCAATTATACTTAAGCCCATCAGAATGGAAACGGTCACAGCCGAGTAAACCATTCTGTCAGAGGATAACACAAATATAATTTACGTTCTATTACTTGCAATGTTTTTGTATTTCTTAAAAATTATGTCAGAACGGATTGAAAAGTCATGTAAAAGGCCAGATTGTGGTGGTAATATCTCTGGAACAGCATCGCTCAGCATCGGACAAAACTTCTCTGTGCTCTCAAAAATGTTATTTAAAAACCAAACAGCCATGCAATGTGAGAGGTTCACAGGATTTGTTGTGTTCTCCGATGATAAAGATCTGCCACTCAGGCAATGGTGTGGGCATGCCAGCAGAGGGTGTTATTATATGAATTTCATCACAACATGGACAGACAGTGAGATAGAGAGAATGTAGTGCTGCAAAAGCGCAGCAGATCAGGCAGCATCCGAGGAACAGGAGAAAAGACGTTTCGGGCAAAAGTCCTTCGTCAATTCTGCTCCTCGACTGCAACTTGACGTGCTGTGCTTTTCAGGCACCACACTCTCGACTCTAATCTCCAACATCACCAAGAGAGATAGAGAGAGAGAGATAGACAGAGAGAGAGAGAGAGAGAGAGAGAGAGACAGAGAGAGAGAGAGAGAGAGAGAGAGAGAGAGAGACAGAGACAGAGACAGAGACAGAGACAGAGACAGAGAGACACGGAAGAGAAAGAGAGAGAAGAGAAGGGAGGCTTTGGTGCCAATTTTCAATTGATTTACTCCAAGAATGCAGACGCCTCATTGCACAGAGACACGCATAAACGTCGGTACTTCCATCATACATATAACATATACAGACAGATATACACACACGGATAAGAACACTTAAAACTAAACACATGTATGCATCCACACACACAGAGTATTTAAGACAAAAGTACATGAGCTCTTATTAATAGGCGATAAATATTCAATCGCTGAAGGAAAGAGAATGGGGTTAAAATACATTTCAGTCGTGTTCAAATGTTATAGCACCCACAAGGGCCGCAAGGCCGAATTCTTCTCCAATTTCTCATTCTTTTACGATCTTATGGTGTATGGAACTGTCTTCCCGTGAGTAAAGCGGAGGCCGAATTTCATAAGTATTTGATTGAAGAGATTAGTGAGAATGTGGAGAGGTTTGAGGGTTCGAATGCTGTATATCTGCTCCTAATTGTTGTTTCTTTCTGTTTCTAAGAAGTGGTGATTGGTTTGTGGGGAATAAATTGTGAGCATAATGGCCTTCCAAATTTAGACACAGATAGAGAGATTCCTTTTTCTTTCGGTTCCCAGAAAATATTCAAGGTTGTGTTCCGTCGAGCTTTGATTCACAAGAGCATCAATGTTTATTGGGAACAGACCGGAATCGAGTGTTCAGCTGCAAACTCATCAACAGTGAGCATTGTGAATGTTGCAGCAGGGCCAACGACCTGAAAGACCAATTGATGCTCGTTTGCAATATGTTGTCCCCTCACTAAAGCCCAAAGTACTGTTACAGAGGGAGAGGTAGACTCCATTCAATCAGTCAGCATCGAATTATTGAAACAGGAGCAGGCCATTCTACTCCAAGAATTTATGCAGGAATAATTCACCCCTTGAAATACACTACACAGCATCGAACAGAGCTATCCAGCCTTTCTCGCCTGCTACCGGACAACAGCGGAGTTCTGATTAACTACCAGGTAACAAGCATTAGAGAAAAATGTTTATTTTCAGGTTGTAAAGCTGCAACTTGGTGGAGTGGCTCAGGGATCAGTGTGAGGTTGTCAACTATTCACAATCTGGCCCAAAGATTTGGATGAGGGTACTGATTAGATTGGAGCTCAGCTAGCTCATAAAACAGCACAGTCAGTCAATAGCATATGCATGCAGACTGTCTGCAATGGGACATAGACGGGGAGGAAAGCGAGTAAAAGTTTGGCAGAAACAGTATAACGTGGGGTAAGGGCAGATCGAGCTGTGATGGAAGGATAAAACAGCATTATACTACTTAAAGGCAGAGAAAATCACATAAGTCAGTGGTACAGAGGGATGTGTATATCCCGTTATATGAATCACATAAAGTTAGTCTGCAGTTTCAGCAGGTGATCAGGAAAATGTACGGAATGATATTCTGGTGTCAACTGTAAACTTACTAACCATGCCTTCTGCATTCCCATATAAATCATTTATGTGAATGCCACACAAACGATGATCCAGAATCGATCCCGATGTAACACCACTGGTAAAAGACCTCGAGTCCGAAAACCAAACTTCCATCACAATTCTCTGTCGACTGGCATTAAACCAGTTAAGTGTAGAATGACAAGATTTCCCTGAACCCCAAATGACCTTACACAGACAAATTATTCTACGATGTGGAACACTGTCGACAGTTTTACGAAAGTCCATGTAAACAAAGTCAAATGTTCTTTGACAACCTCTGACACAATCCATAAATCTACTGATCTTAAAAATACTAACCCAGATATCTGTCTAATCCCTACAGTGTGGAAGCAGGCCCAACAGACCAACGAATGTTTAGCAACCTTCCAAAGAATACTTCACCCAGACCCATTCCCTTTTCCCATTTGTATTTACCCCTGACTAACTGACATACCCCTGAACACTCTGGGCAATTTAGCATGATCAATCCACCTGATCTGCACATTTTTGAATTGTGGAAGGAAACCGCAGCCCCTGGAGTAAACCCACCTAGACATAGGGATAATGTGCAAAGTCCAGACAGACAGTCGCCGAAGGCTGGAATCAAACCCAGTTCCCTGGCGTTGTGAGGTAGCTGTGCTCGCCACTGATCCAGCGTGCTGTGATACGGAAACATCTATCTTTCTATTCAAATCATTTGCATTCAACAGAAACAGCAAAATTACCAGTACAGATCCCAATGGAACATCGCTGATCACAGACATCAAACCAGAAGAGTACACTTCCATCACTACTCTCCATTGTGTATGGAAAAGTAAATCCTGAAACCAATTGTATACACCCTAATGTTCTGGTCGCCATTAGGGACCATTTCGAAAGCATTGCTAAAATCCATGCGAGCAAGATCCATTGCTCTACCCCGACTGATCACCTTCGTCACCTCCTTGAAACAAACAATCAAGGTAATAAGACTTGACATGTCCTGAACAAAGCCAGTCCCTTAGCAGGACTTCTTCATGCATTGAACTTCTCTTGTTGATAGCTACTTGCACCACATCAACTGCATCTTTTCCCTCCGTCAGCAAGTTCCTCTGTAGGTCACATGAGTTATCCTGATGTCTGGCACCGTGCAGGAACGCAGTGTTTAAAAATCTAGATCCTAGCCACAAAGAATATTGTCGATTGTCCTCACTTTAGTTTCCTGGACTACTACTGTAGATTGCTTCCCTCTCACACCCCTGTTAAAATGCTCCCTGTGTCTTTCTTTTTGTTCTTTTCTTCTAATACAATGCAGACCTGTAAGCAGAATACATGTCGAAGATCCATTGGTGAGCAATAGTAGAAAAAAAATAAGTTAATACCAAATGGGATACGGAAAATTGGATATGCTGGATGGCATCCTCCTCTTCCTCTTGTAATAGAATCAAGAAGTTTATCGACCTGCGTCTGTTCCCTTGTAACAGGCTCGAGAGGCTTACTGAGCACTTTGTGTCCCTGTGGTACAGAGACGAGAGATTAAAGTATTTCCTCCTGTGCTTCGTTAGGTGGGTCAAAAGGCTGCATGACCTCCTCCTATTTATTGGAAGGGATTCGAGAGGGTGAATGACTTCCTCTTGCTCCTGTGTCACAGGATAGTGAGGGTGAATGACCTACTTCTGTTGCTGTGTAACAGGGCCAGGTAGCTGAATTACTTCCACGTGCTCCTGTGTGACATGATAGAGAGAGTAAATGACCACCTTTTGCTCCTGTGTAATAGAATAGAGAGGATGAATGATCACTCCCCTTTATCCTGTAAGTAACTTGAGATATTAAGTGACCTCCTCCTGGTCGAGAACGGCAGGCACAAGAGACTTATTCGCCTCTTCCTGTTCCTCTGTAACAGTTTAAGAGGTTGAATGAATGACTCCTGTCCGACTGCAGCCCGCTCAGGAAGCTGAATACAATCTTCCTATTTCTATGTAAGGGGTTTGAGTGGCAGAAATAACTCATCCTGTTCCCCTGTAGCTGATTCGAGAGGCCGAATGACCGCCTCCTGTTCCCTCTACCGGCTTGAGAGTCTGAATGACCAACTTCTCTTCCCGGTATTAGGCCTGAGAGGATGAATTGTGTTCCCTGTACCTGGATGGAGACACCGAATAACCTCCTTCTGGTTCTCTGTTGCAAGCGAGAGATGCTGAATGACCTCCTTCTGGTTCTCTGTTGCAAGCGAGAGATGCCGAATGACCTCCTTCTGGTTCTCTGTAGTAAGCGAGAGATGCCGAATGACCTCCTCCTGCACATTTGCGACCGGCACAGAATTTACTGAACTACCCCTATTCAAATGAACAGGATCAGCAGGCTGAATTACTTTCTCCTATTCCCTGTTTAACAGGTTCAGAGATTAATTGAACTCCACCTTTTCCATTGGAACAGATTTGAGGAGCGGAATGCCCTCCTCCTGTTCCCATGTAACAGATTTGAGACGTTGAATGAACACTTCCTCTTCCTGAGTGACAGTCTGGAGAGGTGTCTGCTCCCCTTCAGCAGATTCGAAAGGCTGATTGACCAGACTTTGTTCCTGTCTAACAGGCTGCAAAGGGTTAATGACATCTTTCTCTCTGGTGTAAGAAGTTCCACTGGCGTAATAGCATCTTTGTCTCAGGTGTTACAGACTCCATAGGGTTAACGAAATCACTCTCTCAGGTATGACATATCTCGAGCGGTTGAATTATCGTCCCCTTATTTCTATAAAAGACACAAGAGGTGAAATGACGTCCTATTGATCCTTAAGATAGTGAATGACTTGTTCCTGATCTTGCTGAACAGACTCGAGAGGCTGATGACGTCGCTCTGTGCCTGTTCAACAGTCTTGAAAAGCGGAATGCTCTTCGCCGTGCCCCATCACATGTTTGAGAGTCGAAATGGGGCCCTGTTGTTCGTATACACCAAGTTCGAGAGACTGAATGACCTCCTTTTTTTTGAACCGTATATTGTATAATTTTTTAACTGTATTTAGAAGTTAGTCTGTTTAATTTGGCTTATTCGTTTGTGTCATTACGCACCTCTCTCAAGGCAAAAGAATAGAAACGCTTTCTAAACGATATTATGGTGATTACTTCGCGATATAAGAGTTCATGGTGGTGAATAAGCCATGATGCTATGATTGATGAAAGCAACATAGAGATGGGTAGATAAACACAGCTGTTCTGGTATCTTTAGATAGAGTAACAGGGATGTATTTCAGGAATACAATAATGTATTATGATTAGCTCTTATTCAATATTCATTTTGTGGTCTTAATAGGGACCTGTGAGTTCCTATGTCTCCTGACAAATCTTATAATGTGGGCAAAAGCTTTTGGTGAGCGGCAATTGATCAAACTACATAATTCAGTAGAGAGACAGAAACATCCTGTCATCACCTGATGTTAAAGATCAAACACGGAAAAGGAAATTCAATTAATAAATCAGGAATTTAAAGCTCATTTCATTAATAATGACCATGGAACAACCGTCAACTGCATCACAAATCTTTTTCATCATCCACGTATTTCAGCGAAGGAACTCTGCTCTGTTTTACTTCCCTGGTATTGCACATACGTTCGGAACCAACCTTCGTGGCTCAATAATATCGACCTTCGAATATCTCAAACATCTCTAACAATGTGAAACATCTCAAAAATGCATTCAAAAAGTGGGTGAAGCATGAAGTATGTATTTAAGCAAGCTAACAATATTAAAGAAGATTGTGAGACTTTTTCCTGTTAGAAGAATGCAAGATAGAGGCAAGATTGGATATTGAAATGCTGGAAAATCATAATTGTTGAAGCAATGATGAGATATAAAAATTACTGGAGAATCTGAATAGAAGTATTGCATCTATTTCCACAATGTAAGACACCCCAGCATAATTCCAGAACTTCAAGCTAGTCATATAGTAAGCAGAACGAATATCATTAAGGAGAAGCGGCTGTGGAACCTCAAAGTTCTGAAGGTGGAGAAATCACTTAAATCACCGGATCATATTGATGAAGAGACTATGCGGTGGGACCACGGGTGGACAGCATGGTGAAGATGTCGTTTGCTACACGTGCCTTGCTTGGTCAGAACGTTGAGTATAGGAATTGGGACGTCATGTTCTGGCTATATAGGACATTGGTGTGGCAACTTTTAGAATGCGGAACACAATTGTACTTTCCCTTCTCTGGGAAATATGTTACAAAACTTGTGGCCTGCAATAAAGATTTGTAAAAATATTGCAGGGGAGGGAGGATTTGAGTTATATGGAGAGGCTAAATAGGCTGGGACGCTTTAGATTGACGGGACATCATACTATATTTAATTTTCGTTTACTTGATTTTATGTTGTTTTATTTTATTTATTATTGTCACATGCATCAAGGTACAGTGAAACCTTTTGTTTTGAGAGCATTGCAGGCACATCATACCGTGCCAAATCGTATTAGCGTAATAGAACGACTTATGAATGCAATGTTACAGCTGCAAAGAAGACCCACAAACAGCGAGATGAATATTATATTTACAATTTGAGATTTCGATTCAGAAGTCTAATAACAGTGAAGAAGAAGCCATGTTTAATTTGTTGGTTTGTGTATTAAAGCTTTTGCATCTTCTGCCAGATGAAAGAGTTTGCAAGGGATTATAACCAGGAAAAGGGGGAATTCGATTATGTAGCCTGCCTTCCCGTGGCTGATGGAAATGTAGGTCAGACCAATGTAAGGAAGATTGGCTAACCTGCTCGACTGGGCTGTCTTCACTACTCTGTAGTTTCTTATGGTCCTGGGCAGAGCAGTTGACATACCAAGCCGTGATGCCATCGGATAGAATTCTTTCCGTGATACATCTAAAAAAATTGGTAAGGTTTTTATGGACATGCCGAATTTCCTTACACTACCAAGGATGTAGAGGCGTTGTGGTAGTTTCTTGACTGTACGTGCTTGAAGCAGGACACAGTTTTGGTGACCATCAGTCTGAGGTGTGTGACACTCACGACCATCTCCAACTCAGCACCATAGATGAAGGGAAGGACGTGCCCTCCACCTTGGGTCTGAAGTCAATGACCAGCTCTTTCCTTTTGCTAACTTTTTGAGAGAGGTTGTGTTCTTTACACCATGCCACCTAGGACTCAAACTCTGTCCTGTCTTCTGTCTCGCCCTTGTTTGTGACTCGATTCACAATGGTGTTGTCGCCAGAAAACTTGTAGATGGATGTTAGGACGTGGGTTAATCACACAGACATCAGTGCACGAAGAACATAGTGAAGGGCTGAGGGTGCAGCCTTGCGGGGTGCTGGTGTTCAGGATTATCGACAAGGCCTTGTTGCCTATTCTCACTCATTGTGGTCTGTGGGCCAGGAAGTCGAGCCTCCAGTTGTGAGGGAGGGGCGGAGACCTAGTTCTCGCAGGTAGGAGATTAGTTTGGTTGGAGTTCTGGTGTTGAAGTTGGAGCTGAAGACAATAACAAGGAGACTGAGATTTGTATCCTATCTTATCCAGAATTTGGAAGGATCAGTCTGGGGCCAGAATGACCGTGTCTGCTGTTCTGAAAGTAGTTACATTTCATGGGATCAAGGCAGACTGGGAGAATAGATTTGATTGAGCCTTGACTAAACCTTTCAAGCACTTCACTACCATGGAGGTCAGAGCCACCCAGCAGTATTGATTACGATATAGTACATGTGTTTCATTTCGCACGGGGATGCTGATCGTCTCCTTGAACCAAGTGGGAATTTCATATCATAGTAAGGAGAGGTTAATGATGTCGGCGAATTCTCCCACCAGTTCTCCCACCAGTACGCACAGGATATGAGTGCACGACCCGGAACACAATCTGGTCCAATCGATTTCAGTAATTTCACTCTCAAATAGGCCAATTTGACCTCTGGAGTGGTAACCAAAGGAACGAGTATATCTGAGATTGTAGGATCAGGTGACATAATTTCCCTGACCAGTTCAAAACGCGAGTTAACTCCATTGAGCGCTTCAAAGAGGAAGAGACGTTGTGCACGAATTTGCTCTGCTTCGTTTTGTAGGCCATTATGCCATTTAAGCCTTGCTATAAATGCATGTCCGTATGATTAATTTCGTTCTTTAGCTTAGTCTGGTTTTGCATCATGACGTCTTGAATGTCGTTACGGAGGTCGTATCTGGTGTTCCTGTAAACGTCAGGATCATCTGACATGAACACCAATCACCTGAACTTCGGCACACAATGGAGTTCCCGGTTCATCCATGGTTTCCAGTTGTGGTACGTTCGAATTAACTTCTGTGACAACAACCTTCTACACACGTGTCAGTTAAACCGGTAATGGCAGAGAGAACTAAAACAAGTAAAAGTCACGGTTGAAACTGGAAACTCTCTCTCTTTCTTTCCATCTTTCAGACATTGTTACCAGTAAGCAATTTATGCTAAGGAATATGTTTATTGGGACTGTTGCAAGAATTTTCGGTACAGAATCTTTAAGTTGGATTTGTAATGGATAAGTTATTCACTATCCTATGTTGAAATGTTGGGCCACAGGGCGGTGGGGTTGATTGTTGCGGGTGTCCCGGAAATATTCCCTAATGCACTCCGCTCGAAGGCATCCAGTCTCCCCAATGTAAATGAGACGCATCGAGCGCAACAAATACAGTAAATAATATTGGTGGATGTGCAGGTGAAACTTTGATGGATGTGAAGGCTCCTTTGGGACGTTGCCTGGAGGTGAGGGAGGAGGTATGGGCGCAGGTTTTGCAGTATTGCAAACCACATCATCCGACGACAATTCCATCACGTCCAAATGGACCCAACCACCAGGGATACATTTCCCTGCCCAATAATTTCCACTTTCCGCAAAGACCGCTCCCTTAGTGACTACCTGTCAGGTCCAAGTCCCCCAACAACCCACCCTCCCTTCCTTGCACAATCCTGTGCCACCGGAGGAATTGCAAAACCTGCACCACACCTCCTCCCTCACCTCCATCCAAGGCCCCAAAGGAGCCCTGCACATCCATTAACTTTTCACCTGCACATACACCCATATCATTTATTGTATCCGTTGCTCCTGCTGCGGTATCATCCACATTGGGGAGACTGGACGCCTCCGAGCTGAGGGCTTTAGGGAACATCTCCGGGACACCCGCACCAAACAACCTCACCGCCCTGTGGCCCAACATTTCAGATCCTCATCCTACTCTGCCGAGGACAAGCAGGTCCTGGACCTCCTCCAACGCCGCTCCCTTACCACCCGACGCCTGGAGGAAGTACGCCTCATCTTCCGCCTCAGAACACTTCAACCCCATGGCATCAATGTGGATTTCAAGAGTTTCCTCATTTCCCCTTCCTCCACCTGATCCCAGTTCCAGCCTTCCTGCTCAGCACCGCCCTGATGGCCTGTCCTACCTGTCTATCTTCCTTTTCACCTATCCACTCCACCCTCCTCTCTGATCTATCACCTTCATCCCCATCCCATTCACCCATTGTAATCTTTGCTACCTTCCCCTACCCTCGTTTCTGACCTATCACCTCCATCCCCACCCCCATTCACCTATTGTACTCTATGCTACTTTGTCCCCACCCCCCCCCCACTCTCATTTATCTCTCCACTCTGCATGCACCCTGCCTCTATTCCTGATGAAGGGCTTTTGCCAGAAACGTCAATTTTCCTGCTCTTCGGATGCTACCTGACCTGCGGTGCTTTTCCATCACCACTCTAATCTAGACTCTGTGTTTCCAGCATCTGCAGTCGTTGTTTTACCTCAAAATATTTATATCAATGAGTTTGATCAAATGGATAAATTTGGAGTTGCAAGTCATTCGTTAACTGTGACGTCAGTTGGAAACTATACCTTCCTCTCTTCACTGGTGAGCTGTAATGTTTGTAAGACAGATGACGAGTGGGGAGAGAAAACGCAGGTATCTGAGAGATGAAAATATTCGTGTGTAAAGTACAGAGAACCAAATAAAACAAAAGGAGTGAATACTAAGGAACCTTGGGATAAGATAGAGACGTACATATTTAGGGATGTACAGATACACATTTAAATTCAGATTATTAAGGAAGTTTGCAATTCAAGATTCTGGTTAATGTGTGGGAGTGAGAGATAAGGAGACAATGAAAATGTGTTTCCAGTTTTTTTGATAAACTGAAAATGTCAAAATGAAAATAAAGCAGACGGAAGAGAGGAGGGAGATCATCAGAAAGGACAAGTGAGGGACATAAATATTGAGAGTGTGAAGAGGTGGAAATGAAAGTTTCAAAGTGAGGAAACACATAAAAATCGTACAAAGGGATACTTGAACGACTGTGGGCAAACTTGGAAAACGATATTGCGACAAAGTAAGTTTCACAAAAAAGGAAAAGGAATGAGCTAGTCTAAGACTGCTGGCAGCTTGAAAGATAAACATCATGGTTGGAAACACGAGCCCAGAAATATATGCGTCTAAAATCACAGATGGTTGTACGTGCTGCATGGCATTACTGAGATTGCGGTAATTGAACACGTTGGAAAAGTTTGCATGCAAAGTGAACAATTCAACTGACCTGCTGGATCGTGTGTTAATTATTAAAAATAATTGCGTTACGTGCACGTTGCTTGCCAGTCTGGAGGTCCTTGCAGAAACAGGGAGAATATACAGCTAATGAAAAAAATTGGCATATAGAATGTTTTCAATCTGTGGGTAGTTAAAATAAAGGAAGGTGGATTCCAGAGAAATGATTACGAGGTAATAGCATTTATATTTAGATTATCATTTAGATTTAGATTTTATTTCCACGTATACACAAGTATGGAGAACAATAGTACAGCGAATAGTGTGTAATGTCACCATACACGGCGCCACTTCAGCTAAAAATATCCAGTTTACGAAATAGAAAAACTTAAGAAGCAAGTTAAAATGTTCAACACTTTAGTCTATTTACATATCAGCAGAAATATAAAACAATGAAATTAACATATCAATATACATTATTTCATGATTTGTGGTTTCACAGCCTGGATGGTTTTACCGTAGTTGAAAGGGTATAATATGAGAGAACAAATTCGGTGTAGATAGAATTTGAGGACATGAGCCTGGACGTGGTCATGGAAGCAAGGAGATAGACGGAGCAGGAATATAGAAAGCACAAACATGGAAGACGTCTTCCAGCGGGAATTCCAGTCCGAGGGCGATCATTGTTCAATCTCACCCCGAGATACCGTCGAACTGTTTCTCCAGTTGTCTTTTATCTATTATTCCACTCTCTTCATTTGATTTTGCTATTGTTACTTTCCTAAGACGAAAAGGAGACTTGTGCAGAACAAAAACACTAAACAACGATATGCTTTGCCTCATATCTCAAACCCTATTTAATTGACAGAGTTCATCATATCAGTATTTTTTTTTCTGTTGCACTGAATACTTGGAAACAGATTGTTATTCTTTACACATTAAAAACCAAACAATAGATATTTATGGATCTCTATAAATTGCATTACAGTCCAGAAGATGAAACAATTATACTTAAAAATTACTCTAGTACAGAGCTTACGTTTAGACAATTCCTGTATCTCGAATATACCAGTGCGAGGGGAAAACTGAAGGATATATTTATTGACAAGAGATAACACCGAGTAGTATAGCGTATCGGTCTTAATCAAACATGGAAGTCTTACTTGAACACCAAATATATCTCTTTCCAACTTCTGATTGTGGAGCTGATCATCATGCAATGTCGAGATTAAATTTGCAATTCCATGTTGTACTTCGCTCTCAAATGAAAAGAATCAGCGTCACATGATTTCAGACTTCAAACTTCTGCATCAATTTTTTTTATTATATTAGAATAATGACTGAACATACATCTTGATTTTTGTGTCATTAAATTATATCAACCATCGTATGATATTTCCATATTACAGGACAGATGCAGAAATGCCACAGGTTAATAAATGTAGGAAACACTAAGATGTTGGAGAATGTTTCAGAGATTGAAAGTATTGTCGTTCCAAAGCAGGTTATCGAAGTATTGAAAACTACTTTTAAGCGGTGATTTATAAGAGGTAGTTACTTTCGTTTGGATTCTGATGCTTCACAAGGCCAGAAAAGGCTATTGTGACTGGTAGCATTGTGAATTAAGGAGCATTTTGCTGCAATAGGATGTTATCGTTTTAGTGAATGGTGTACCTGTCAGATAATGTTTTGGATAGCAGGAAGTTGTAACAGCTGAATAAGGGTTCCGTTAAAAGTAGTGTCGAATTCATGGAGAATGCTTACACACGGAAGAGCACTTTAAAATCAAAGTGAAGCGAGAAAAAATGCCATTCACTCAGCAATCATAATTGCCATAAGTTAGACAATAGCAGAGAAACCAATAGTGTGTTGAAACCTTTAGTAGAGAGGGCAGAACAAAATGATTTTCGATTTAAGTGACTTGAACGATTGGTTGGAGACGTGAAGTCTTCAGATTGATTTCAGTCGAAATTCTTCTCAGTCTCAAGTGTTAGCCTCTGTTTGGGAACACTGGAGAGAGTTTCAGGAAACGGATGGTATATGGAGGCATACACGTTCCTTGCCACAGATACCAGTTGTTGCCTGTAGGCACTTCTCCATGGCGTGTGAAGGGTTTCGAGCATTACACGAATGAGAACCTTAATTATTTTAAACAGTGTTATTGCCATTGGTGGAATAAATTTCCCAGCTTCTACAGTTCCTAGTGTTTGGAAGAACCAAAATATTCTGACTTTTCTAGATGTGAACAGTTGTGAATCCAGCCATTGGAATTGGAGAAGATGTTGTGGAACCTGTTTTTTCATACTGCTCCAGTGGAAGCTGCGACTGTGTTCCTATCTGGTTTCTTCAATGTTCCGAGGTCAGCACTTATCCTGGTTTCATTGCGTTTCTGTTCTTTCAAATTTACAGTGAACTTCGACTTGTCATCCAATCATGATTTATTGACCTTGGTACACTTCAATGTGGCAAACACATATCCTGATTTGAAACTTTCTGTGGTCCCCTTCTGACTGATAATTCTTTCCAATTGCTCCCAACTCCAGCAATTTTGTTCTCTCAAAATCGTTTTGTCTGCTCTCTCAAGAAAGTGCACATAATATTTCAATAGGAGGAAACGATAAAGTGATACATGATGCCTCTCGACAGATGTATGTACGGGCATAGAGCAGAGGAATACACATCCTCAGAAAATAGGCCACAGTTTGAAATAGAGGAATTGGATTGGGGCAGGCTTGGAGCGCTGAATGGCCTGTTCCTGTGCTATAATTTTCTTTTCTATTTGTATTATGAGTCATGTAGCTTTTCTTTAGGTTGAATAGCGGATCACAGTCCTGGTGAAAAGTGCTTGGATTCGAATTGTGAACTCTGCATTCTTTCCAAAGTTGAGCTGAGACATGCTGATTTTCTCCTGCAATTTCCGGCTTTGTTTGAAATGGTTATTGAGCATGGGATGGAAATGTGTTGCTGGAAAAGCGCAGCAGGTCAGGCAGCATCTCGGGAACAGGAGAATCGACGTTTCGGGCATTAGCCCTTCTTCAGGCACGGGATCCGTTCAAACAAAAAAAAAATGAAACTAGCCGAGCTTGACCAGATGTTTCTATTGCATTGCATCAAGCTCTAGTTTGTGATTTGGAAATTGTTAATAAGTAGCAGCGTTCAGTGACTAATGCACTCATGCGTTTAAAGTCATCCTGCTTCCAATTGTGACTGGAAAGTCCACGTGGTACTGGAAAGAGAATGAAACAAACAGGCATAGAATTGCGTCCTGAGCTGAAATGACATTCGAGAGCTCAAATGTACCATAAAGACGCTGATTTACGTTGAGAATTAACATCCATAACTTAATTAAATATAATTCTTTTATTATAACACCAGTACGTCATAAAGTCTCAAATGCACTAATTAGTGTTGAAATCTCTGTGGTAGAACTCTGAAAATGAACAGCCAGACCTGATAACTGGTTTGTAAACTCACCTTCGAGCATACACACACACAATAGTTCAGACGGTCTGTGGCTTTTTTGCAACAGGTTTGGAGTTGTGGGCACGATGTGGGCAAAGTACGAAAAAGGTTGAAAATGTTGCTGCAGTGTGTTCTCACATATTTCCGTCGCTAATGTCCACATCCTTCTACCACTTTTTCTCCAAATTCACATTTTTGCACATGACTCACATCTGTCGCCCATTATATTTCGACACATCCCACTTATGTTGTTTTCCACCATTCTCTGCTTTCTTGTCATGTCATTGTTTTCAGAAGTAGTTAATTTCTGAAAGTTTAAAAGCTCAAATATACTGTTAATCTCATTTAAAAGCATCGTCTCTCAGGCTTGAAGGCTCTTGCCCTTCTGCTCTGTTGTTCACTGTTACACCACAGTTAGTTCTCTCTCGCACGGTCTGCAACTCTTTAAATCTCCCTCGGTGTCTCCTCTCTCTTGTTTTCAATCCACTGTTCACTGTATCTCCCTCAATGGTATCTCTCTGTCTCTATCTCTGTTCCCCCAAAACCCACCTCACTTTCTTTCTGAAAGGAAAGACAATGTCTTTCAGACACAAAAAGTAAGAAATAACAGCAAGGGGGGAAGGGGAAACGGGTAATAGAGGGTAAATGCAGGGAAACAGAAACGACGTTTTAGATGTCCAAGAAAGCAGAATTGAGACAGGGGATGAGAGACCAATTTCACCAAAGAATGCAAACTGAAATATAAACGAAAGAAAATGTGAAATTCCTGCCATCTCTCGATGCATTTTCACAATCCGTCTCTCACATCAATTACAAAACCATGCTCGTCGGCTATTGTAAGGCTGGTCGGCGAGTAACACACACACACACACACACACACACACACACTTTGGACATCAATGTGGTTAATGAATGCATCTTTTTCAGGCATTCCTGTACATATCCTGAGGACTGTCTTTCAACGAAGCATTCTCCCACCCCAGAATTTCGGATTCTTCATGAAGCTCCAAGACTTTTCCATCTGGACCCTACATCACTCAGCTATGCAACACAGCAGAAGTTTTCTTTGAAACATTCTCATTGGCTGGAAAGTCCAGGAGTTAAATAGTTTACCCCAGAGGGGCCTCGAACTTTCACATTTCGCTCTACTAACTAACTCTTAGAGAAAACACAATGAGTGCATTTCCAATTCTACTCTTTGTCTGAAGTTGACTTTTCAAATTTGCGACTCCTTTCATCAGGACTGAACCCGTTTGAAGTGTTCACGGTGGAGATTATAGTTCAAGGTAAGCATTGCAGGCACACTGTTGCATTTTCCAGGGAAAGATATAAAACAGAAGTCCTGAGTCCCGAGTCCTGTGCTCAGCAGCACAATCAACATTCATTCTCAGCTCCTTCCCAATGCAGGGTGGGAAACGTCTCTCTAATGGATACTCTGCCTTTTCCAAGCCAATTACAGCAGGTTTATGTATTTTGCATTGGAAGTATTTACATGCAGCATTGATGTCATTGTTAGCCACATTTCCTTAATCTACACATTCAATCCTGTGAACACACAATCAATGATGGACAACACGACGGGAACCCCTCAGTCCTCCCATGAACCTTGCAGTCATAAACTTGTCTTTTGGGTGTTGCAAGAGATCTCATTTATTCCAAATCATTCAATGTGGAATGCGCATGGAATTAGCTGCCAGTAGAAGTGGTTGAGGCAGATACATTAACAATATTTAACATTCATTTGGACAAAAACATGGACATGAAATATTTAGAATAATATGGGCTAAATGCAGGGACGGAGGGTGAGCGTGGACGGAAGTTTCGTTCATCATGGAGCAGTTTGGGCCTGTCAGCAAGCGGTAGGACTCCATGACTCGATAATGTTCTGACTTCTCCGTTATTTGCCTTTAAACTGGGTGTTTATTTAACACTAAAGACTCCTTTGAACACCGTGTTGTAATTTATATGTCGCATTAAATTTAATTCAGATGATTTCAAAGATTGGTAATCGCTACTATGTTTATAAAGATTTTTGTGAAGATTAACTCGAACAAAAAGCGACCTTAGTCTGTGGCAAGGTTGATGAACTGGGAACAGATTCTCATTCACGTAGCCCTGAGAGAGCAAATACCCACAGTTTGTCTGTCTTGAAGCTACAATTATCGACTTCTGTCGTTTTGTTTTGATAATTCAGGGGATAAAGGTATCACTGGTTAGGGGGGAACAATTGTTTGTAACCATTCAAACTGTCTTGGG
The DNA here is from genome assembly GCF_004010195.1 of Chiloscyllium plagiosum. NCBI lineage: Eukaryota > Metazoa > Chordata > Chondrichthyes > Orectolobiformes > Hemiscylliidae > Chiloscyllium > Chiloscyllium plagiosum. The sequence continues at coordinate 7,810,076 of NC_057758.1, forward strand.
CATGTGAGTAATGGCAGAAGTTTATCGGAGCATGAACATGCTTTTCAGTTTATAAATGAAAACATGCAGCCTGTAACTACTGATAGCAGGCATTGCAATATGATTTAAAAAGAGAGAACTTTTAGAGTCCATAATCTGAATAGAAAATGTGCCTTAGACAACGTGAGGTTATAACAGTCAAACGGCGTGTATATGTAAGAATGAAATGTAAGTAGGAGATAATGGGGACTGCAGATGCTGGAGAATTCAGAGCTGATAGAGCAGGGCGGTGGAAAAGTCACAGTTGCTCATGCAGCATCCGAGGAGCAAGAGAGTCAATGATTCAGGGCAGCACCCTTCTTTAGGACTGGGGAGAGGCAAGGGTCCTGAGAGATGAATGTGTTGGAGGGGTGTGGCTTAAAGAGAGGTAGACCATAAGTGAGTGAAGGTTGGAGGTGATCGTGATAGTTCGGTGTGGAGTGTGGAGTGGATAGGTGGGAAGGACGATGCACAGGTATTAATGCAAGTGAAACTCAATCTGCCACACCTCAGCCCAATGTGTGCTAATACCGATCCATCACCCTTCAGTTTTGAAAGATCTTCCCCTCTCAAGAAGCCCTACAAACACCAACCTTGATTTACCCAATCATCCAGAGCTTTATTGGCTTTGCATAGGTACAGGGAGGAGTGGGTGAGGAGAGGCCGGAAAGTAAGCAGGTGCATTTTATCAATTAATGATTTTAGGAAGAGGGGAGCCACATTCTTGAGGATGAAAATAGTGGCCGTGTTTTCTGGCCAGAAATGGTGCTATTTCGTCGTCTCTGGCATTCAGTATTGATAGCTATTCGAAATCCTTCATACTACAGATTTTATCTACAGGATTTCTTTCCCAAATATTGCAAACTAAATACACTAGCCATTTAAGCTGGAATTATAGCCAAGCAATTACAAATGTCCACAGTTTATCTCGAAGGCAGGGCATATACACTCATCTGTTTAGCAAAGAGAAATGTCCCTATGTAATTCAGTAATGTTTTCCAGAATTTAATAAATCGGTATAGAGCTGAAGCTGACACAGAAATTAATGGTCCAAAGTCTGTGCATGGTATAAGTCTTGTGTATTGTGTAGCACCCATGCCTCTGAGCCAGAAGTCAAGATTCGGTTCCAGAACATAAGCTTGTGATCGTGACTCTATCTCTGGAGCAGATGGTGTGGAATTAATTCTTGATGTCACAGAAGTGTTTCATAGCATGTCAGTCAGGTTGATGAACAAACACACAATATAATAATGTTGCAGCTTTCGGGCCGATTGCTGAATGACGGTGGTGTCCCTACCTCGAGGCCAAATGTTTGGATTCGAATTCAACAGAGATCCATAATACATTTTATGCATTTCGATGCATTTCCCTTGCAATCGAGAATATCTGTGAGCATCTTTAATTGATAACACATTAACATGTCTGAACATGTTGATCAATTTATTTTAGAATTGTGCCTTAATGGAGAAGTAAGAGGTGTCATTATTGAATTTGAGAAAGCAGGCCAAGGATGACTGAAAGCTTAGCCATTTCTACTGATTGCAGTTAAACTTGCATCTTCTGAGGTTTATAAAATCATGTGGAGGGTGAATATTCGAGGTCTTTATCCCAGGTTAGGGGAGTAGTCTAAAACTAGAAGACATAGCTTTAATCTTTCTGAGGAAGATAAATATTTAAAATGGACATAAAGAACAACTTTTTCATGTCAAGCGTGGTGCTTGAATGGAATAAGCTGCCAGAGGAAATGGTGGAGCCTGGTACAATTACAGCATTTGAAAGGAATCTGGAATAGAGGGATATGGGCTAGATACTGGCAAGTGGGACTGGATTAATTTTGAATAATTGTTCGGCGTGGACTTTTCGAAGGGATTGTTTCCCTACTGTGAATCTCTATGATTCATTGATTCAATTGATCAAGATCCTGCCCACTATACAACCAAACTGGATGGCATCTGCAAATTTGCGAATCATACATTCTGCAATTCTCATGTAAATTATTTAAATAAATGACAAAGAAAAGGGAAACCAACACTTTTGCCTGTGGATCGTTGCTGACTGCAGGCTTCCAGTCTGAAAAAGACAATACTCCACGACCACTCTATATCCTGTGATTAAGCAGATGAATTCAGAAACGTATATGCACACACACACACACACACACGAAGATTAACAGCGACAGTCGTATCTTTAAGACAGAAATGGCGAAGTTTTGCTTAAAATGGGGGCCGGGCCAAGCGTAACAGTGAGAACGGAGGACAGTTTTGCAGAGACACATGTCAGGCATGATCGAACAGCAAAATTGATGTAATGGGCCAATGGGCCTAATTCCAATTTCCTATGCTTTATGACCTCAAAGTCTCAGGATTATTTTCCCAAGGGTGCGGCGGAGGCTGAGATTGATAAATACTTTATTGAACTGTCAATGGAATTGTGGGATGGGATTGAGTCGCTGAACGGTATATGTCTTTTGCTATTTGGTGTGCCCTTATTTCTCCAAAGTGGAGGTGACGTGCTGTGAGGTAAGCATACTTTAGAATTATGGGTCCCGCCTCTTACGTTTGGGATAATGTTGTTCCTATCTGCTTTGGACTGTGCGATCTGTGGTGCTGTCACCCTCAGGGAGCAGTGAAAGTATTCAAGGTTCACCTTGGCTGTCCTTTGGTAGACAGGAGAGTCTACGTTTCTTGGGAACAGAGAGGAAATGGGTGTTCAGCTACAAAATAACCAACCATGAGCTCCTAAATTGTGCAGCATGCTCCATGGCTGAATGGCCAACTGCTGCTCCTACCCCACATGTTATTTTCTCAATTCACCACTCGAGACTGTTGCAGGGGGATTGATTCATCCACTCAGCGGCGTTACAATGTGACAGCAGGAGACCATTCTCCTCCTCCATAGTGTTAGACAGGAAGGTAATGAAGTGTTCAGTGTTTTAAATAAATTACAAGCAAAGAATGAAGCCATGTAACTGTTCTAGTGTTTTGCATATAATCACTGGAGCCCTGGGCAGCTACCAGAAAGTACAGAGTAGAGGTAATTACTCATTTTCAAGTTGGAAATCTGCAACTCGTGGAATTCCTCAGGGATCAGTGTGAGGTCATCAACAGATTACAATCTAGATTAATGATTTGGATGTCGGGGCTGAATGGATTGGATCGCAGTTCGGTCATACACCAGGATGGACATTCAATAAGATGTCAAGTGGAAGCACAACGTCTGCAATGGGATACAGGCAGGGGAGGGTAGTGAACAATCGTTTGACAAAAAAGTACTACGTGTGCAGTGGGAACTTTGTGTTGAGGGGAGAGGATAAAACAACAGAAAATTATTTTAATGTAAAGAGAACGCAGAACTCGGTAGTACAGGGGGATTTGATCGTCCCGGTACATGAAACGCATCAAGATAGTCTGAAGATGCAGCGTGTGATTTCGAAGGTCAATGGAATGGTGCTGTTTCGTGCACGGAGTGTCGGGTATGATCTTCGCCATGTTTTTGTGCACCGGGACAGGGTATTACTGACATCGCATTTGATGCAATGCATGCCGTTAGATTAGATTTGTTACAGTGTAGAAACAGGTCCTTCGGCCCAGCAAGTCAACACCTACCATCTGTGGAGTAACCAAACCCCTGTGCCTAATGCACCCTACACTTTGGCCAATGTTACGTGGTCAATTCACCAGACTTGCACATCTTTGGACTGTGTGAGGAAACCGGAGCAACCGGAGGAAACACATACAGACACGGGGAGAATGTGCAAACTCCACAGAGACAGTCCGCCAAGGCTGGAATTGAACCTGGGACCCTGGTGCTGTGAGGCAGCACTGCTAACCACTGAGCCACTGTGTCGCCCCTCTCATTTATAGTTTCTTAAAGTGAAAAAAAAACAAAATGGTTGTCAAAACATTTAAAACATGTTTCACGTTACTCGTTCTCAGGATGAAGGCATTATGTTATGAATAATTAACAGTTTAGGCCTGAGAATGTGAGATGTTGTATTGACCATATAAGATCTTGAGAAGAGTGTTCTGGTGAATACAAGATTAATATTTCCTCTTGTGTGGGAGAATAAGACTGGGCACTAATTTAGATTATGGCAGGTTCCAAGGATAGCACACTGGACTGGAAAAGGTAACTTCGATTTCTCTTCGTACATGCAGCTCGGCCTGTTGTTCTTTTCCTTCAATTTCTGCGCTTGTTGTAGAATTAGACGTAGTCATTTTAACATAGATATTGTGAAGACATTAACTGTTTTATTTTTAAATTATGCAGGCACATATGAAATCATCTTCAAAAAAAGTAGGGCCATTATTTTGTTAATGAAATCATTCTGTGTACGACAGCAGCAATGATACATCTCCATGGAGCAGAGAATGTAATTGAGTCATGTAGCTCAGACAATGTTCAGGGAGACCTGACGTGGTTCAATCTGGGTTGTTTTAACATTAACAATTCACTTCAGAGAACGAGAAATGTAACCTATATGCGAAGCAACAGTCTTTTTTTCCCTTTCTCTTTCCCTGCCCTTCATCACATTAATGTGTGCGAACTAAACAGAATGTCTCGTCGTCCTTACCACTCACGGAGGATTCCTGATGAGAATTCATCGGAATCTCCCCACTGCCTGAAAAAATGGAAATCAGTAAAATTCAACTGTTCCCGGATGGATCCTCATACCAGTAGCAGAATAACTTCAGAAGAAATGAAGCAGACTGGGTAGGTATGGGACAGACAGGAGATTCTGTGGCTGCAAATTGAAGTACAAGATGGTGTTTTACCTCACAGTTGCAAAGTCCATGGTGTCTCGGAGCGGCTGCAGAACGTTCTCGAGGGGCACAGTGAGCAGCCAGAAGTTATTTGCATGTTGTCACAAATGGCACAGGTAGAGATAAGGATGTGGTCCAGGAGAGTGACTATCGAGAACTCGGAAAAACGTTAGAAACCAGGACCACGATGATGGTAATCTCCAAATTACTTCCAGTGCCACGTGCTAGTGAGGGTAAGAACAGGAGGGTATAGCAGTAGAGTACATAATTGGGGCAGGGGAGGAGAATCAGATTTTAGATCACTGGGATTTTTTTGTGACAGAGGTGGCCTGTTCAAGTGGAGCCTGTCGCATCTGAACTGAAGGAGGAACCAATACCCTGGTGGGCAGGTTTGATAGTGCTACAAGGGAGGGTCTGAAGTAGTATGGCAGGGATTCGGTTACTCCAGAGCAGAGAGGCAAGTGCGAGGCTGGAAGAAGATACAGTCATCAGTAACAGAAAAGTGAAGAGAAAGGTCAGGCTGGGACACAACAGGGAGCAAGTGGGCAGACAGGTAAGGCTGATGAACTCGGGGCGTGGATAGGCACGTGGGACTGGTATACGTTTGCATTGGCTAAATGAAAGAACGGATTGGCAGGGTACAGGTGCTTAAGGCGGGACGGGATGGGGGAGTTGCATTTTTAGTAAGCCGAGTATCAAAGCAGTGATCAGAAATAAAATAACTGAAGGATCATCCAGAGGGGCTTTGTGGGTGGAGATAAGTAATAAGAAGTGTGGTGACGTCATTGACTAAATAGTCAATGGGAATTAGAGTAAAATAATTCTGTCATGAGATTGGGGTGACTTTCTGGGGGAAGAGGATTGCCAAAATGGGAGATCTTAATTTTCTGAACATGAATTGGAACTGACAAAGGATGAAGGACTTAGATGGGGTGGAAACTGTTATGTGCGTTCAGTAAACTTTTCTCAAACAGTAGGTAGAGTGTTCTACACGGGATGGGGAAAAACTCAGCCTACCCTTGGGAAATAGGGCAGGATAGGTGACTGAGGTTACATTGGGGGGACGCACTTTGAGACCAGTGACCACATTTCTATTAATTAAAGTAGTTGTGGAGAGGGACAAAACTAGTCAACAGATTCCAACTCTATCTTGGGGCAACATCAATTTTCATTCAATTAGACATGAGTTTGCAGGGGATGGTTAGAGAAGTTTGTTTGCACGCAAACGGACCTCTGACAGGTGGGAGGCATTGAAAAGTGAGATAGCTGGAATTGAATGACTATATCTTGCTGTGATGGTGAATGTCAAGATTCACAGGAATAGGGAAGGCTGGATGACAAGACATATTGAGGTTTGATAAGAAATAAAGAGAGCGTGGCTCAGGTACAGGCAGCTGAGATCAAGGGAATCGCTGCAGGTAGACAGGAGTTTACTGAAGAAGGATATCAGGAGGATGAAAAAGGGGTCATGACATAGCCATCGCCGAGAAAAGTATGGTGAATCCAAAGACGTTCTTGAAGTATACTAAAGAAAAGAGAATAACTACTGTGAGAGTATGACCTCTTAAGGACAAAGTGGACATGTAAGTGTGGAATCTCATGTGATGGGCAAGGCCGTCGATAAATTTTCACCTCTGGGTTTACTGTATAGAAATAAAGGAAGACTTGGGCGCTTGGGAGAGCTCGTGGTGATATCTTGGATGCAGTCCATATTATATACAGGAGGTGTTGGACGTATTAGAATGTATGAAGGTGGTTAAATCTTCTCGTCTTGACCATATATATGCAAGACTACTGCAAGAGGCTACAGAAGAATTTACTGCCGCCCTGGCTGATATTTTTGCACTATCATTAACTGAAGGTGAGGTCCAGTAAGAGTGGAGGATGGCGTTTGTTGTGCAATCTTTCAAGAAATGAAGCAAAGAAAACCTTGGGAACTATAGAACTGTATGCGTAATATCTGTGGAATGTAAGTTACTTGTGAAGATTTTGAGAGATAAGTCATACATGCATTTGGAAAACCATGATTTAATTAGGAAGGGTAAGCATGACTTTGTGAGTGAGAGAGCATACCTCAGAAATTTGTTTGAGTTCTTTGATGAAGTGTGAGCAAGAAGGTTGATGAGGGCAGGGTAATATAGGTCACCTATAGAGATGTCAGTAAGGCATTTGATCAAATTCCAGGTGATAGGCAGTTCTGGAAGGTTATGTCGCATGGAATCCAGGGCGAGCTGGCAAATTGAATACACAATGGGCTTGATGGCAGGAAGCAGAAGGTAATCGTGGAGGAATATTTATTTGACTGGATGCTTCTGAATATTAGAGCATCTCAGGGGTCGATGCTGAGACATCGGCTGTTGATTATGTACATCAATAATTGTTTTTGAGAGCGTACAAGGCATAATTAATAAGTTTGCTGATGACACGAAAATAGGTGGTGTCGTCGACAGTGAGAAATGTTTTCAGAAATTGCAGCAGGACTTTGGTCAGTTGTGTAACTGCGCCAGGAAAAGCCAAATGGAGTTTAATATCGATAAGTGTGAGGCCTTGCATTTTGGACAAACAAAACAAGGTCGGAGTTTTATATGAATGCTAGGGACTAAACGAGTCTGGTGGAACAGAGGGAACTTGGAACTCGGATGCACTGTTCTCGAGGGTCACAAGTAGATAGGACATTGAAGGGGTATTTTGCACACTGGCATTCATTAGTCAGGGCACGGGTATAGAAGTAATGCTGCAGTTATGTGGAAGTTGGTGAGGAAACACTTGTAGTGCTGTGTCCAGGCGTGGTCACATTGCTATCGGAAGGAAGTTATTAAACTGGAAGAAGTGCAGAAGAAATTTACAAGGATGTTGCCAGGCCTCAACGGTCTGACTTATAGAGACAGGTTGACAAGCGAGAACTATTTTCTTTAGAACTAAGGAGAATGAGGGGGTGGGGGCGCGATATTTTGAAACATCGTAAAAGATCTTGAGAGGCATGGATAGGTTGAATTGAATCAATCATTTTTTTCCCAGGGTTGGGGAATCAAGGACGAACGGGCATCAGTTTAAGGTGAGAGAATAAAAGGGAACATGAGGGTCAAACCTTTTATACCGAGGGTTTAGATTAGATTACTGACAGTGTGGAAACAGGCCCTTCGGAATAAACAACTCCACACCGATCCGCAACCCACCCAGACCCATTCTCCTACGTTTACCCCTTCACCTTACACTACGGGCAATTTAGCTTAGCCAATTCACCTGACCTGCAAATTTTTGGATCGTGGGAGGAAACCGGAGCACCCGGAGGAAACCCACGCAGACACGGGGAAAACGTGCAAACTCCACACAGAGAGTCGCCTGAGGCGGGAATTGAACGCGGGTTTCTGGAGCTGTGAGGCAGCAGTGCTAACCACTGTGCAACCGTGCAGCCCACAGTGTTATACATATGGAATTAGCTGGAAGTGGAAGTGTTCAAGGCATTTACATGTGCAATATTTTAAAGGCATTTGGACAATTACATGGACAGGAAAGGTTAGACGGATATGGGCCAAGTGCAGGAAGACAGGGTTAGTGTGGAGGAATATTTTGGTCAATACGGACCAGTTTCGGCCAAAGGGCCTGTCTCTGTGCTGTGGGACTCTATGACTCTACCCGTAGAATAAGACTTGGGCCAAACTCTCATTTTTTCCTTTTATAATGAGATCTAATAATATTTGGACAAAGTTCTGTCAAGTTAATATTGGGGAGAATTTATTTTTCAGTTTGTTATCAAACATATGTGTATGTGCAATTGTCTGTGTGTGCGCGCGTGCGTTCATGTGTGTGTATGTATGCGTGCGTGTGTGTGAGTGAGAGAGAGACTGTGTGTGTTTGCGTCCACATGTATGTATTGCTCAGTATTTTTCAAAGGGAATCATTAATGCACACATTTGCAATATCCAATCGTCATTCTTCTTTCCATTATAGTTTGAGTAACTTTGTTTTCATCATAAATGCGTTGTTTTAGCAGATTAAAGAAAACTACCTGACTTATTCCTAACGCTGACTCTTACACGCTCTGTGAACTATAACATTGGCCAAATCACCAACATGGTTAAACTTGTTTGTTTGTGACCACTGGAGGAGTGGGATTACAAACGAGAACAGTGTTCCAAAAACACAGGTAGTTGTAGACTTTGTGATCCGAACGTCAGTGTCGGATAGTTTGTTGGAGGGGGTTCTGAGGGATTGGATGTACATGCATTTAGGGAGGCAAGGACTGATTAGCAATTTTCAACATGAAAATCATTTCTCATTAACGTGACCGAGCACTTTGAAGAGATGACAAAGAAGATTGACGAACGCACTGTAGTATACATTGTTTGCATAGACTTCGGCAAGGCATTTCTTAGTATCCGCATCGTGGACAGATTACTGAGGTTAGGTCGTATGGACTCCGGTGCAAGGCAACCAATTGGATACAAAATTGACTTGAACATAACGGATTGTTTTCCAGACAGGAGGCCGGTGGCCAGCAGCGTGCTGAATGAATCAGTGCTGAGGTTACTGCTTTTCATCATGTATATTAACGGCGCAGATGTGAATATCGGAGGCATGTTTAGTAGGTTTTACGGACAACATCAAAAAAGTGGTGCCGTGCACAATGAAGAAAATTATACCAGTGTATAACGATACCCTTGAAAGCGTGTGCATTTATATGTTTAAAATATATCTGGACAGGTAGAAATACGAATGGTTCAGTGGGATATTGTCCAAATGCTGGCAAATGGGATGAGATCAGACTTGATTATCTGGTCAGAGCGGACTGATTGCACTAACATGTCCTATTCGATAATTTATGAATCTCTGATTCTATAAGAGGGATGTCAAAAAATTCTAAAAATGCCTTTAGAGTGGAAATTCTCTTTCCCAGAAGTTTGGTGTACCTCATTGCTTACATTTATTCGAAAATGCATTAGTAAATTATTTGACAGGGAAGTGAATCACGGATAATGGTATACAGAGAGGAAAGTGGGGCTGAGATCGCAACCTGATCAGACACGATCTTAGTGCCTTTTGGAGAAGGCTCAATGTGTCTAATGACCCACTCCTGCTCCTCAGGTCGATGCCTCTATGTTCACTTAAGCCACTCAAATCTGCTAAACAGGAGCAGTTGGAGGTCATTTACTGCTCTCACCTGAGGCACAGAAACAGAGGAGGAATTGCAGCACCTCAAGTCTGTCACACACCGCTGGGGTAATTTGAAAAAGATAATTGGAAAATGCAGTCTGGGTATGGAAGAGGCTCCGTATTTCTCATTACTGAGCTTCCTCTCTCTGAATCTTTTGCTTCATTTGTTGGTTATATTGTAAACCCAGTTTCACCGTGAATATAGCCCCATGCATCACCCTGATATGGCTCATAAAATCCTCTGCTCTCCCAGACTGCAGCACTCAATAACATAGCTTGCAGGGAAATAATACCCACCAACTTTCCAAAAATACCATGAACACCAGAAATGGGAGCATGTCGTTCAACCCCCAAACTTGCCTTGCCCTTCATTAAGATCATGGCTGATCAGCTCTCGGTCTCTTGTCCTCTTTCAGGCCCAATACTTCTTAGCCCGAAATTCGCTGATAGGTCAAAATCCATGTGCTGCCTCTTTACATACTTTCATAAAACATAGGAAAATACAGCAGAGTATAGGTCATTGGGCTCTCGATGTTATGCCGACCTTTTATCCAACACTGAGATCAGAATAATCTTCATTCTTCCGTGAACTGACTTCCATGTGCCCATCCAAGCATCGCTTAAATATACCTCAAGTATTTGACTCTACGACCATTACTGGCAGTGCATTGCACGCACCCAACTCTCTGAATAAATAACCTGACTCTGATTCCTCCACAAAGCCTGCCTCGAATCACGTTAATGCCCAGGGAAAGCAAGCCACTGGCTATTAACACCGTCTCTGCACTCCTCCGCTCATCCCCTTGCACAGCTCTGTCAAGTCAACTCTCATCCTTCTTCACTCCAATGAGGAAAGACCTAGCTCCCTTAACTATTCTTCATAATACGTGCCCTCCAGTCCAAGAACCATCCTGGTAAATTTCCTCTGCACCATTTCCAAAGCTTCCACATCTTTCCGATAATGAGGTGACCAGAACTGAACACAAAATGCCAAGTGCGGTCAAACCAGGATCGAAAGAGCTGCAGTATAACTTCAGGGCTCTTAAACTCAACCCCCACTAATGAAAGACAACACACCTTATGCCTTCTTAACAAGCCTATCAAATTGGATGGCAACTTTGGGGGATCGGTGGACATGACCGCATGATCTCTCTATTCCTCCACACTGCCAAGAACCGTGCCTTTAACTGTGTATTCTGTATTCACATTCGTGGTTGTAAAGTGAGACACTTCACACTTTTCAGGGTTGAATTCAATCTGGCACTTCTCAGCCCAGCTCTGCATTGTGGCAATGTCCCGTACAACAGCCCTCTTCACTATGCACCACTCCACCAAGCTTTGTGTCATCAGCAAACGTAGTAATCCATACTTCGACTTCCTCATCCGAGTCATTTACAAAAAAGGCACAAAGAGCAGAGGTCCCAGAGCCGAGCCGATCCCTATGGAACACCACAGTTCACTTACATTGATCTCGCTCCCTAATTCTCTATATAAGAGAATTCCTGACATTCACAAACCTCTGCTTGAAGAAAACATTCTCTTCTTCTACACCATGACCCACTGATACGAACAAAAGAGGTAACACAGTGGGTCAGGTCAGAGTCACTCTCCTTGAACTCAGGACAGTATTTTACTGAAGATTGCATCAAGGAACCTGTGCAAGATTGCCCTTAATTAGAATCGATTGTGAACTCTCCATTGTTTGGAGTCATTCACAGCACAAGCGAAGTTGTTTATCAGCGGTGGGCATTGACTATCTTAGCCGTCTGATATGTCTGCAGGGGATCCTCAGGGTAGAGTCCTCAGCCTAGGCCTCCCCGGTTTGTCGTCATAGAATCCTGACAATGTATAGATGGAGGGCATGCAACCCATTGAATCCACACTGAGCAGAAGTGGGGATATTCACTGAATTTTACATAATGTTCAGAACGATTTGTGCCCCCTCAACTCCTGAAGCAATCTGTGTCCATGTGCAACAAGATCTGGACAACATTCAGACTCATGCTATTGAAGTCTGAGTAACATTCCCGTATCAGCACTGCTAGTCACTGCTCATTTCCACAGTAAAAGGCGCTGCTTATTCCGAACCTCAGTCTGCGTTCACAAGAATGTGTGGAAGTCAGTCAGCCCATCAAAACTATTGGATTCGAAATGGGATAGCCAGTTCAGTCCCTCCAGCCTATTACACAAGAAGATAATGAGTCTGCTCACTGTCATGCATCAATGCACTTGATCAGAAAGAGACCATTTCACAACTGGAGTCACTTACAAAGGAACAGGAGGAGGTCAGAGATGCTCCAACATCAGAAACAAATGAGGGAGGGAATGCACGGACAGACTGATCCACCTTGATCCACGTGGCTTCATTACTAGTAGAAGACATGTGTCACTTTAATATGTTTTTCTGGCAGTAGGAATGAAGCCAACATTTTCAACCTTTCTCAAAGCGTCTCCATCTCCAAGAAGGGAAACCCGTGGTCTCGGTAGAGGTCAGAAGCTGATGGGAATGGCTAACTGTTTCAGAATGAAGGTATTCTGGCTGCTGTCAGGATTGTGTACTACGTAACATTCAAACAGTAACCATACATTACAATGTTCAGAGTTCATTCAGTGCCTGTACCCCTCTGTCAATCGATATGGGGCTTGGCACAGACACGTAAACTATCTGGAATCAAACATCCGATGAAACGCATGGAACTTTCACCCTATTTAGGTACTTGGGACATAGGGAGTGTCGGTCCATAACCATCAAGTCTGACTTCTCATTCGCTGCTACACATTAAACACATACCTTCTTCACTCTCTCCTCATAGTACCACCATGTCAAGGTTTCGTCTGGTGAAATTCTTTTGCACCCTTTATAACAAGGAGATCATCATTTATAAAGCAGAGCAAATTTGTGTACAATATCCGAAACACCCTCTGCACTAAACCTTGGCATTGGTAAAGATATATCTCCTCTGGCACTTCAATCATTGTGCATGAAGAGCCGCATATCATTTACTTCCTGCCCCGTAAGAATTCTGTTAGTGACTTATGATTAAGAACATCCAGGACCTCTTCAACAACAGAATCTCCGAAATGTGAATGTATATGATGATATGTGTTGTTCAAATCACAATCATTTTCATATCTCACGAACAGCTATTGCCCAAACCCTGATCTCTCTGATACACAACAAGCCTTCAATCAAGAGAAATACGTTACTCTCTTTTTACTATCCAGTATCCAACTTTAATCTGTGTGGTATATATTCCACCCCTTCCTAACCAAGGACTCTAACATTCTCCGCTCACCTGCATTCAACTATGTCAAACATCTTCTGAAAATTCAAATACTTCACTCCCACTGGTTCTCAAATATTCGATGCTACAAAGGACAACTTCCAAAAATTCCAGCAGTTTTATCAAAGATCATTTGCTGAAAGTAGGCCGACACCACCAAATCACGTCATTATTTTCCAAATGACGATTTGTCACATTCCTTAAAAAGTTGACAATGTTTTTCTTTTCTCACAGCTGACATCAATCTGTCCACGTTTTAGTTTTCTGTTTCCTCTCCATCCTGTTGAAATATTTAGCTTCACATTAGCTTCTTTCCTGTCTGCAGGATCCTTGCCAGAACATAAACAGCATTGAAAAATAATCAGCAATTATTCCACTAGCTCTATGGCGATCTCATCAATATGCTGGGCTGTCGCTCACCAACTGCAGGAACTTACCAAATTCATTCATTTATATTTTCAAAAAAACATGCACTTTATTAATTCTAATTGAAAATAGATCATAGAACACAGAGCAATACCGCGCAGAACAGGCCCTTCGGCCCTCAATGTGGCGCCGACCTGTGAACTATTCTCAGTTCGTCTCCATACACTATCCCAAAATCATCCATGTGTTTATCTAAGGATTGTTTAAATCTCCCTGATGTGGCTGAGTTTTCTACATTAGCAGGTAGGGCATTTCACGCCCTTACCACTCTCTGCGTAAAGAACCTGCCTCTGACATCTGTCTGAAATCTATCACCATTCAATTTCTAATTACGCCTCCTCGTACAAGCTGACATCATCATCCTCGGAAAAACACTTTCACTGTCCACCCTATCTCATCTTCTGATCATCTTGTTTGTCTCTATCAAATCCCTTCTGAGCCTTCTTCTTTCCAAAGAAAACAGATCCAAGTCACTTAGCCTTTCCTCAGAATACCTTCCCTCCAGACCAGGCCACATCCTGGTAAATCTCCTTTACACATTTTTACAGTGTTTCCACATCCTTCCTGAAATATGTGGATCAGGGCTGCACATAAAATTCCAAGTTTGGACGCACCAGTGCGTTGGATATTTGCAACACGGTATTGCGGCTCCAGAACACAATCACTCCAGGAATGAAACCTAACACCCCGTATGTCTTCTTAGCAGCACTATCCACCTGGGTGGCAACATTTAGGGATCTCTGCACATGGACTCCAATATCTCTCTGCACATCCACAGTACCAAGAATCTTTCCATTGATCCAGCACTCTGCCTTCCTGTTATTCTTCTCAAAGTGCATCACCTTACATTTAGCTGCATTGAACTCCATTTTCCACCTCTCAGCCGAACTCTGCAGTTTATCGAATTCCCCCTGAAACCCGTAACATTCTTCCAAACTGTCCACTACTCCACCGACTTCTGCTTCGTCTGCAAATCTGCTAATCCATCCACCTATGTCTGCATCTAAGTCATTTATAAAAATGGCAAACAGCAGTGGTCCTTGTGGCACACCACTTGTAACAGGACTCTAGGCTGAATATTTTCGATCAACCACCACTCACTGCCTTCTTTCAGAAAGCCAGTTTTTAATCCAAATTGCGAAATCACCCTCAATTCCATGCCTGTTCATTTCCGTTACGGCCTCCCATGTGGAACCTTATCAAAGTCTTTACTGAAGACTATATATATCACATCAAATGCCATACCTCGTCTACGTGCTTGGTCATCTTCTCAAAAACTCAATGGTGTTTGCGAGACACGACCTGCCCTTGGTGAAACCATTTTGACTATCTGAAATCAAATGGTTTCTTGCCAGATGATTATAAATCTCATCTCTTATACTCCTTTCCAAAACATTTCCTCCATCAGAAGTAAGGCTCACTGGTTTATAATTCCCTGGGTCATCTCTACTGCCCTTCCTGAAAAAGGTAACAACATTTGCAATCCTTCATTCGTCTGGTGCTAAACCTGTAGACAACGATGAGTCAAATATCAAAGCCAAAGGCTCTGCTATCTCTTCCCTTGCTTCCCTTGGATAGATCTCATCCGGCCCAGGGAATTGTCGACTTTCACTCCTTCTAGAAATGATAACACCTGTTCGTAACAAACCTCGATCATTTCTAGTCAATATCTTATGCCTAATTCGTCTCTGTAATATTCTCATTTTCCTGAGTGAAAAACAATGAAAAATATTCGTTTAGCACCTCTTCCATCCCCATAGGGTCAACACTCAACGTCCCACTTCTATTTTGACTTGCCCGATTCCTACCCTAGTCATCCCTTTGTTCCTCACATACCTATTGAAAGCTGGAGGGTTCTCCTTTATTCTATTTGCTAAAGACTGCTCGCGTCCGCTCTTTGCTCATCTGAATTCTCTCTTTAAATCCTTCCTAGTTAATCTGTAACTCTCCATCGCCTCATCTGAGCCATCTTGCTTCATCAACACATAAGCCTCCTTCTTCTTCTTCTTAATAGGGATGCAATGTCTGTTGCAAACAAAGGTTCCCTTACCTTATCACTTCCTCCCTGCCTAACAGGGACATACCGGTCAAGGAAATGCAATATTT
>NC_057758.1:7826326-7842283 GCF_004010195.1 Chiloscyllium plagiosum
TGCCATAATATGTAAGAATGGAAATAATTTGGAGCAAATGTTTTATTTCGGAATTACAGAACTTCTAGAGTGTTTATTGATGTGTCAGATTTCTGTAGTCCGAGCAAAACAAGAAAAGATGTTTGCGTTCAGCCTCTGGGAGAATGACTTGGCTTAGAAATGAATAAATCCTGGCAAACATGTTAAATTTTATTCATGAACATTACAACACAGTTAAATATTATCTTATGTAACCAACACTGGAGTGATAGATTTGCAAGTAACACCAACAGCTGCAAGTATAGGGTAAGACATACCCTCTATCTGTAGGATTACTGAATACTTGAAGTAGGCACTGACGTTGTGGACTCACTGATGTTTCCTGCCGAAAAATAGAAGTTTCTTCAATGCAAGCCACGTTTGTATTGAGAAACCGCTTCCGTGATATTGGTAATCTATTTGAGTGTCAAACTATTAAATTAGAGTAATCCGAACGAGCAGAAAATCAAATGTATTGACTTCTAATCATGTTCAATGGTTCAGGCAAACCAGGTTATAAATTCTAGGTGTGCAGCATACAACGTAAATCAAACACTCAATTCAAATTTGAGTATACGGTCACAAAATTAGGAAATCTCTTGCTGGAAAAGCCATTCAATCATTGCAAACACACGTGTAGAAGAGGAGTCAGCTAAATACTGGATCTTACTATACGTATGTCTATCTTTACCTTTCTTCCAAATAGAGAAAGTAATCAAGAGACACGGAGTAAGAATTGATCAGTATGGAATGATTTGGATACATTGCATGTGGTGGGCAGATTAACATGAGGAAGATAAAAATACATACAGTTTGAAAGGCATCAGGGATATGGTGATCAGAGATGTGCACTGAAACTTTAAGATGATTTAACTACGGTTATCTGCTGAAAACTACACACTAAACCCCTGGAATTCACGTCAAGTCGAATAGCGTCAATTGAGGGAGGAAAGAAAACACTAATCATTCCAGTGTAGAATTCTTTACTGAGGTATTTTTCAGGTGTTATTTCAGATTTCCAGTGTCCACCATAAGTTACTTTATGATTAATGTTTTGAACAGATTAAAAATGCAAACATTCCATGTCAACCACATTCAAAAGCATCAATGTAAACATCATGGCATAGACAGAGAACACAGGGGGCTAACAACTTCTACATATTATCTAGCTATCACCATTGTTAACAGGTAACCCGGGAATGCAACTTTTAAACAAAGGTTTTGTGATTTACACATGAAAGAAGTGAAATTATCACTGTATTCTAACAGATGAAAGGCTTAATTTTTCAATGTACAATTTCAGTTACATCACACTGTAAATCTTTTGCTATCAATTCTGTGTTACGATCGAGGCCTCCACTATCACCTGATAAAGGAGCGTACTTCCGAAAGCTAGTGTTCTTCCAATTAAACCTGTTGGACTATAACCTGGTGTGGTGTGATTTTTAATTTTGTACACCCCAGTCCAACACTGGCATCTCCAAATCATGAATATAATTATATATCTTCTCAAATAATTGATCAAAACTCTCCACAATATTCCAACGGCAGAATCACTGATGCCTTCTACAGGTTGCAGAAACACTCATTTCTTTTATAGCAGATTCATTTAAGAATAAATTGCAAATACCAATTTATTCCTTGCTTCGAGGTACTATCAATACTTAAACTAGTGTGAGATCCAGAGCTCAGTGGCTGAATTCTGTGCTGGAACAATTCTTCTATCTTTTGGATTCAATTCTCCGATTTCTGATAGAAGGGATAACAGTTGGAAGATCAAAAAGGCTGATTTCAAAGTAAGAAGGTGACCCAGATAATCACAAGGAAGAGAGGATGGATAATGTCGGGAGTAGGCAATGATTAGTGTGCAGGTGACTGACAGAATTGTTCACCAGTGGAAGAATATTAATGAATAAAATGCGAAAATCACTATGATCCAACAGGAAAATACTGGTTTCAATTTATTAGAGTGAAGAAATTTTTAACGAAATAAATGAATTTTGGACATGTTTCACGGATGAAACAGCTTTCTGTTATGTCGCAATTAAGGGATTCAATGGACTGCTCATATACCTGCGAATAATGCAGTGGGAGAAAAATAATACTGGTATTAGATTTCTGAAAATAAGAAAAGTAAGAAGCAATAGACTGGAAAAGCATCAGTAAACCGAGGGTGAAGAGTTATGCCTTCGACGTTCTCCACTGAGTATCTCACATCTCCGGGCTGACGTCAGTCCTCAAGCTTTCTCTTTATAAGTTCAAAACGTATTCTGTCAGTAATAATGACATATTAATAAAAGCGTTTGTCTGCATCTTGTGTGGACCAAGTTGGCAGCTCATTAAGCAAGGAAAGCAGCAAGGAAACGCATGTTTCACTCAGTCTTATTGATTTAACTCATGAAAGGAAAGGCAGACGGAATACGACTGAGAAAGAGAGACAGAGAGAGAGATACAGAGATAAATGACTGAAGGAGGGAACATGACATTTGTGTCTGTCTTTTCAGGTACAAACAGACACCAAACGATACTATTCAGCTTCCATCCATGCATCACTTTCATTTACCGATATACATAGAACATAGAACAGAACAGTACAATACAGGACAGACTCTTCGATCCTCGATAATGTGCCGAGATTTTATCCTCTTGAAGATCAAATTAATCTACATTCCAAATCTTTTACTAACAACCACGCACCTATCCAAGAGTAACTTAAGTATCTGACTCTACTACCAACGTTGGCAGGGCATTCCATATACTCACCTTTTCCTGTGTTAATAACCTCACTCTGACATCTTCCTCCAAATCTTCCCCCAGTCTCGTTCAAATTGTGCCCCCGAGTGATAGCCTGGGGAAAGGTTTCTGGCTCGCCACTGTACCTATGCCTCTCACATGCACACCCGACACTCATAGCCACACACGTACATACACATACTATCTCACTGACACTCACACCCGCAACACAGACACACACCCACATGAACACACACGCATAAAACTTTGTGCAGTGAATTTGTGCTTCCAGAATTGCATATTATTTTGCTTAAAAACTACATGAATGATGCAAGATTCTGTTTTTTTTACGGAAATATAATCAGGCTGAAATCTGGGACATAGAAAGACAGACTTTAATCTTACACCTCCAATGCATTTTGTAAGCTGACATCGCACCTGTCATTAAAGTTCACTTGAGAAAGTCACTTTAAAATAAAAGTTCTTAGATTTACATATGAAAGAACTGAAACCAACACGGGTTTTCCAAATGTTCAGAGACTTAACTAACAAAGAAGGAAATTTTCAATATATCATGTCAGTTGCATTACATTTAACTTTTTTACTGTAAATTATGCATCTTACGATCTTATACTCAACAACCACCTGACGAAGCAGCAGTGCTCGGAGAGCTAGCCCTTCCACAGAAATATAATGGAATATTGCCTGGAGTTGTATGATATACAACTTTGTACACTCCAGTCGAAACCTGCCACCTCCAAATTACGTTTCTCGTTATCTGTATCCAACCACTTCTCCCCCTTCTTCAATGCGAAAAGTCCTATCTCCCTCAACCTTTATTCAAAAGATAATCCCTCCAGTACATTCTGATAAATCTACAGTGCACCCTCTCTAATGCTTCCATATTTTTTCGAACCACTGAACACAAGCATCCAAGTGTGGTCCAAACATGGTTTTATACAGCTGCAGCATAATTTTGCGGTTCTTAATCGAATTCCCCTGCTAACTAAAGCCAACACAACTTACATCTTCTAACTAACCCTTTAAACCTGGGTGGCAACTTTGAGGGATCTACGTGTGTGAATCTCAAGATAACTCTATTCCTCCACAATGACAAGAATGCTGCCTTTACCTTTGTTATCTGCATTATAATTTCAACTTTCACAATGAATCACTTTGTGCTTTTTCAAGTTACACGCTGACTGCTACCTCTCAGCCCCGTTTTACATCCTGTCAATGTCCCGTTGCAACCCACAACAGCACTCCACATGTTCAGAACTGCAGTAACCTTTGTCTCATCGGCATACTTGTCTACCCACCCTTCCACTGCTACATGCGAATTATTTATAAAAATCCCATAGAGCAAAATTCCCAGAACAGACCCCTGTGGAAAACCACTGGCCACCGATATACAGGCTGAATACTTCCCATCTATGACCATTGTCGTCTTCTATGGGCCAGCCAAATCGGTATCCAGGCAGCCAAATTTTCCTGTGATGGGTCGAGGTGGGATGTTTTTCAGTCAGTCGAGGTGGACACGATGGCCGAATCACCGACTTACACACTGAAGGGATTATGTAATTCTAGATATGCTTCCGTTGTTCATTGACAGATCACGTTACATAACACGAGATATAGCATTCGAACTCCAAATCTCTGTGAATACCCGAAACACAATGCATTACTTCTGCCAACGTCTTCATGGCGGAGCCTTACGCCCTGGAAGCAGTTCATTACAGGGCACAAGCACCAACCCCTAACATCACGTCTTAATTTCTGAAGGGTGATGAGACCCATTCAACTCTTCATCTCTGAAATCTGAATCGTGAAAGGGTGGTAGAATTAAGGAGTTCTGAGACTCAACAGCGACCATCAGGGGAGATAAACAGAAACAATGTGACAATTTGAATTAAATGTCAAAAATGTGCTGGGACGAATTACCAGAATTCCCTGCCGAAGGATATTGAAAGCCAACGTGCAGCACCCAGAGTGCAACAATTCAAGAAGGCAGCTTCCTACCACTTTCACTAGAGGGCAAATAAGAACAGGCAATAAGTTCCAGTTAGCAATGTCCAAATTATTTAAGAATACTGACAGGGTCATTCAGGAGAGTTAATAGAAAGCACTTCTGCACATAGAGAATAGTGGCGGTTAGGAAATCCCATCTTCAAATGGCAGCTGATGTTTATTCAATTGTTACAGTTAAATCTGAGATAGACACATTTTTTTTGAGCAAGGGATGTGGTCTCAAGACAGGCATATGGAGATATTCCACAGATTACACATGGTCTTCCGAGTAGCTGAGCAGATTCGAGGATCTAAACGGCTTCATCGTGTTACTGATTTCCTATAAATAAATTATTTCGATCTTCTTTCGTTTTCTCATTACTCAGGCTGGTAACTTTGTTCGGTAAATCATGCAAACTTTAAGGAGATAGCTTTGAACTTCCGTTCCAATCACTCCCTACCTCAGTTAGTGATGTAACTTTTACCAGAATTCAAACTGGTGCCAGTTATCATTATGTCTGTGATGAAAAGCAGGGTAATCTTTGAAACCATAAAATGAACATCGGTGTTTCAGTTATGTCATTCTCCCTCTCACCACCACAGTGATGATGTTGGCGATACTGCTTTTGCTGCTTGGAAAGCTGGTGATGATGGACGTCCAGAAAAATTGCAAGTACCACAGTTAATCTTCCTTGCAGTGAATTAAACAACGTCTTGTGGGCAAACGAGGCAAGCACTCTTTTGAACGTTGGCCACTATGCTCTTTGCTTTCTTCCAAGACTACAGAAAACGGAACTAATGAAGTATTGATCTGAATGACCACACATGATTGACCATGTGTGTTCATTCAGATCAATACTTCATTAGTTCTGTTTTCTGTAGTCTTGGAAGAAATAAAACTTTCACACAGAAAGACGCCGATCATAAATCCCAGTCTGTCCATAAATTGTACGCTTGCATTCTTTCTTATTGGAAATATTGATCGCCAAGCAGATGTGCAATTGATATGCGACAACTCAGAGAAAGTGGAATGTTGTGGGTCAATGTAGGTTTCTAATTCTACCTGCTACAAAGTTGTGTAATAACATCTCTGCAGCAAATGCATTCGCATACAATTCAACAGAGTTTTTAAAATATATGCATGGCTTTGCCGGACTTTAATTTCAAATGGATTGGATTATAAAATGCAAGAGGTTTCACTCAAGATAAACAAGACTGGTGTCAGCATAATTGGAATATTGTGAACAGTTTCGGGCACCGTTCCTGAAGAAAGGCAGACCACAGAAAGTTCTTTGAGCTGATGCCAGTGAGGGACGGACTGTCTTAGCAGGAGAGGTTCAGTCGGTTGGAAACCCGTTGGGGTTTCGAAGAATAAGAGGTGAGATTATTGAAGAAGAAACGACTGTTGTACACCTTTCCAGTTTAACTGATGTGAGGTCTATTGATCGAATGTGAGAGTGTAGAACTAGAGGACCTCATCTCAGAATGAAGTGTTAACAATTTAAAACATTCTTGGGGAGAAGTTTCTTCTCTCGGATTGTTGCAAATCCAGGGAATTCTTTACCCCACAAAGCTGTCAAGGTTGAAAAATTCAAAGGAGTGACAGACACATGTTTCAAATAGTAAGGGAATCGGTGAAGTATTGGTAAAAGGCGGGAAATTGCAGTTGTTGGTGTAGCTGGTCTGATATCTGCAGTGGCTGCAGTATGAACGCCTTCACAATGGCTGCATTCCTCCAAGTTCTGTCTTCTTTGATCTATGCTGTATTATTAAAACTGTCTATATTTGCCGTGCGTCACGATGTCTGTTGCACAAGGAAATGCTTAACACTAACCTTTATGATAGGTCTGAAACAATCCCTCATTGATCAACCATCGAGCATATACGAATCATAGAATTATCCAGTTCAGAGCGCGACATTACATCCATTGTCTCTGCCCTGGCTCCTGTAAAAGCTGCAAAGTTAGCACAATTCTCCACCTCAACCTTCACATTCCTCTCAATTCATCCCCTTAACATGAATATCCAAATCTCTTTTGAAACCTTCTGTCGAATATGCCTCCACCTCTGTCCCAGGCAGTGTGTTCCATATCCCAAAAACTCTCTGAATAATGAAGTCACTAAGTTATGGACCAGGGGATCTGTTCACTTTTAAGCCAGCTGATGTTTCCGATTGATTCTTACTTCCGAAAGCAAACTGCTCAGAAGCTTTACAGTCCCTCTTCCTCAACATTTGCACACTGTGAACAAACTGATCAGTTCTCAATCGGATATATCTATAGCAGGTCAGAGCTGCAGCACTGCATGCATATCTGGTATTCACAATCAATAATAGAAACCACTTCAAGCAATATGCACTGTTGCGACCCCAACGAAATGCCATTAGAAACGAGAGACTTCAATCTGGATTTTCTGGCTTTATGTCCCCCAGTGAGACCACAGGAGGATATCCCCGTGTGTGGAATGTTAACATTAAAGCATACTTTTTCTGTCTCCCAGATCCAATCATTCCATGTGTTTTAGAGAGAAGTCACTGCAGTAAAGTACCATGTGATGAGACCATTTCAGTTCGGACCGATGGGGCATGCCCACACTTCCAAGTGTGCTGCATGCCTTTCTTGCCAGCGATGAAGAAAAGGGAACATGCACCTCTGGAAAGCATTTGATTTTCCGAATGGAGAGATCTGTCATCTCAGCAATTCCATCTTCATTTCATGGTCTCAATACAATGAGCTCTGGCGCACTGCTTTCTCAGACACATGAATAAAATTAACTGACACCAACAAACATAAATTGTCCAAGCTTTATTTCCTATTCAGATCATACTTATAACATAATGACAGGGACGAGGGCAACGGTCACAGAATAGGCAGGATACCGGGGTGACATTGTCTTTGTTGCTGTGAAAGCCTTTGATTAGATTAGATCACAGTGTGGAAACAGGCCCTTCGGCCGAACAAGTCCACACCGACCCACCGAAGCGCAACCCACCCATACCCCTACATTTACCCTATACCGAACACTACGGGCAATTTAGCATGGCCAATTCACCTGACCTGCAAATCTTTGGACTGTGGGAGGAAACCGGAGCACCCGGAGGAAACCCACACAGACACGGGGAGAACGTGCAAACTCCACACAGTCAGTCGCCTGAGGCGGGAATTGAACCCGGGTCTCTGGCGCTGTGAGGCAACAGTGCTAACCACTGTGCCACCGTGCCGCCCACTGTGCCACCGTGCCGCCCACCTTGGTTACATGGCAGTTGGAAGACCATTTTTAGACCGCATCACCACAGTGTAGGAATGGTATGGAGGCTCTGGGGAGGCTCCAAAAGGATACGAGATGATTAACTGCAAGAAGTGAATGCAAAACCTTGGATGGTTTCTGCTAGACTATGATAGTAGAAGGGACGAAGTGTCAAAAGCACAAAAAATGATGCAAGGATAGATTATCCAGGTGGAGCTTTTTTATCCCCAGGGCGGGTATGTCAAATATAGGTAGACATATATTTAAGGTGAAGGAAATACATGTGGAATCATATGAGGAATGTTTTTTACAGCGAGGGATGTAGGCGTCGGGACCACGCTGCCAGGAGAGGTGGCTGAACTGGATATCGAAGCAAAGCTTAAAATTAGATGTGCAAATGAACGAATAGAGTATGAGGGATACAAGCAACGTGCAGGCAGATAGAATTAGTTTAATATATTAGCATCGTGGGCAGAACCAGCCGTTCCTGTACAGTAAAGTTCTATATTCTGTGGATCAGTTTAGCAACAAAGGAAAGCAAGACCTGCTCGGGTTGTTTTGCTTTGAAGCAGAAAAGATAGAGGGATGAACTGTTTGTGGTGTGCACTATTACCAAGGCTACGGACAGAGTGATCATTGAGCAGTTGTTCCGTTATATCAACAGGTCAATTACCAGGTGGTATAATTTGAAATTGAAAGGAAAATGGTTGAAGGGGAGTTAAGGAGAAAACTTTTCACAGGGAGGATTGTGGGGTTTGGAATTATTTGGCTGGGAGGTTACTTAAGCTGGGAAACATCACAATCCTTGAAAAGCTCTTGCATGAGCCACATGACGTGTCCAAACATTAAAGTGTATGCGCTAAGTTTTTGAATGTGTCAAGTATATATTTTGAGTAACATTTCACGGTGTGGACTCAATGAGCTGAAGTGCCTCACCTACTTTTTCTGATTCTATGATTCTCTGCTCGAACACACACAAACCACCGCCCGCAGATAAAGTCACTGAATAATTATACACCCTTCCTGTGGGGCAGGGATGGGAGGTGTGATGTTTCACTCAGAGGGGAGTGACGCATCACCCTGTTGCATCACACGGACAATGATCGTTTACTCACGTCTGACCGCATAGACTGGAATGGAAATTGGGAGCCAGAGTTGCACGAAGCTCGAGACAAAATTGATCTTGCATGCAGACCAACCACCAAGAAACCATCAGTTGTATCAATTCTATCTACATTGTGCAAACAGGGAGGGAAGTTTCCACCAGGGTTGGCTTGCAACAGGAGATGAAGTAAACTTTGAATGGGCAGTACACACAGTAAGAATGTTCATAGTCCATCCGCAGGTATCGGTAAGAGAGGCGGGCAGACGTTCTCCGTGGAGTCATTCAAACACAGAAAATATGACCAAATGTAGACCACACAGTCTTTCGAGTCTGCTGAACCCCAAATCAATAACACAACATACAACAGAAATTACTGGAAAACTCGGCATGTCTGTCAGCAGCTGTGGAGAAATGTCAGAGTTAAGCTTTCTGGTTGACTGCCCCTTCCTCAGAACTGGATACTTGAACCATAGTTCTCAGGAAGGATCTCTCGACGCAAAACTTCAATCATGATTTCTATCCACTGAAGCTAATAAATCTGTTGAGATTTTCGAGATTTTTGTCTTCGAATCTTTAGGATGCGTAGTTCTTTCAGTTTTTATTCAGTTTGATCATGGTTGTTCCAATTTCATCCTCAACTGTGCATTCCTACATATTCCTGGATCAGCTTTCACCGCGTTGCTCATCAAGAATCTCTCTGAATACGCCGTCAAAAGCTTAAAGTGTTTGCTTTTTCAAGAAGGAATTCCAAAGTATTGCAAGCCTCTAAGAGGAAAGAAATTCTTCTTTGTCTCCGTTTTAATTAGTTACTTTTAAATAACGAAGCTTTTTTTTTATTATGCACTATTTATACAAAAAGTGGATAACAATGTAAAAGGGATAATTATGGGTTGACAAACGACTCGAAATTTGATGTTGTTGATGATAGTGAGGAGGATGGTCTCAGGCTACATCCGGATATTGATCAGCTGCTAAATTGGACAGGTGAAATTTAATTCTGATAAGTGTGATAAGCATTGTGTGACGTCTAAAAAAGGAAGGATATGCCAATGTATCGTCAGTCCATAGGACGTACTGAGAATAAATGGGACCCAATGTATAAGTTAATGAATCCTTGAAGATATTAGCACATTTAAAAAGGATGGTGAAGAAGACATACGGAATGCTAGCCATCATTATCCTTTGGAGGATATGAGCAACAAAGTCTCATTACAATTCTTTAAAACATTGGTTCATCCACATATAGAATAATATGTGCAATACTTGTCACTGCACTATCAGAAGGGCATGAGTGCAGAGGAGAAGGTATAAAGGAGATTGACTGTGATTTTGCCTGTGATTAAAACTCGCAGTCATGATGAGTGATTGGACAGGTTGTGTTTGCTTTCCTCTGGGCAGGAGATGTTGAGGGGGACTCTGATTGATGTCGAGAAAATCTTGAGTTATAAACAAAACAGGTTGTGAGTATCTTTCCACATTGCAGGCATGTCTAAGACCAGAGCGTAATAGTTTCTTCTGCCGAATAATTAGCTGAGAAGCGAATTGAGAATTTTTGTTTCATTCAGAGGACAGCGGAAATATGGAACATCCTACCTGAGAAGCTGGTTAAGGCAGGTACTCTATTCCATTCGATGCAAAGGCCGACATTCTATTCGTAGTTTAGTCGCAACCACGCGTCGTGGGACTGGTGTGACATGTAGGACCAAATCAGGTCAAGAACAAGAACAATGCTATGGGTCTGGGCTTCCATGTAGTGACAAAACAGGCCAATGGTACCCAGAGTAATTTGACTTTCGAGTCACATGTAACATTGGACAGGTCAACATGAACCATATTCCTCTTAGCATTATATCACATGTTTGGTCTGAGTAGGTTCGTGATGTCATTTCCTGTGGTGATATCACTTCTGTGGTAATGTAATTTGCTGCTGCGAAGTCGCTTCCTGTTCTCTGTCTCGAGGGGTGATAGCTGGGGTCTAACTCAATGTGTTTTTACTCAGACCCCTTGACATCATGGTAGTCCTCAAACACACCAACACTCTCAAACAGCAGCTAACGAACTTGAAAGATCCTATACAGACAACAAGCAAAACGAATGTAATTTACAAAATACCTTGCAAGGACTGTTACAAACACTACATTGAACAGACAAAAAATAGCGACCAGGATACATGAACTTCACCTAGCCGAAAAACGACAGGAACCTCTCTCACTAGTATCTTTACATACGGATGAGGAAGGCACCATTTCGATTGCGACAACACATCTATCCTCGGACAATCCAATTAACAACACGCACGAGAATTCCTGGAAGCATGATAATCCAACTTAAAGTCTATCAACAAACATTCTATCAATAGTGCTTCGCCTGAGGCCCACTGAAGATTTTACCTAGTGGGGGACAAAACATCTGGAAATGAAACTTCCAGCTCAGCGAGCAAACCTGCATGAAACTCCATTTCCCACTTCTCAGCCCAGCTCTGCAGCTTATCAATGTCCCTCTGGAAAATGCAACATCTTTCTGCATGGCCCACTTCTCCACCAACTTTAGTGTCATCTGCAAATTTACTAATCCATGTATCTGGAACATAACTGACTCCAGTTCCAAACGATACATTTCTCCATTAAGCATCTTTCGATTTACCTGACAAAACTTTCACTTACACTAAAGCTGCAAAACGAATTACGGCATGAATTAAAATGGACTGATATTCATTTGCGTGTGTGTGGGCGTGTGTGAGTGTGCATGAGTCTCTGTGGGGTGTGATTGTCTGTGCATGTGCATGTGCGTGTGCGTGTGTGTGTGTGCGTTGTGTCTGTGTGCATGTGGGTGTGTTTGGAAGCGCGTGTGAGTATGTGTGTGCGTGTGTGTCTATGTATGAGTGTGGATGTGTGTGGGTGCCTGTGTGAGTATGTGTGTGTGGGTGTGTGAGTGTGTGTTTATGAGTGTTAGTATGTGTGGGTGTGTGTGTGCGTGTGTGTGAGTGAAGATGCGTGTGTAGGTGAGTACGGGTGTGTGCTTGTGGGAGTGTGGGTGTTGAAGTGTGAGTTTGTGTATGTATGTGTGGTTGGGTGCTGATAAGGTCGGGTGTGTGAGGGTGTGAGTTTGTTTGTGTGGATGTGTGTCTGTGTGTGTCTTGTATGCGTGTGCGTGTGTGTTGTTTGTGGGTGTGCATCTGTGAATGTGGTCGTTTGTGTGTGTCTCTGTGTCTGCCTGTGTGCTCATATCCAATTCTTCCCCACCTTTGAGCATTCAGGATGCATCAAAAAGACACCGAGAATGATGGAGAGATCGATTGACAGGCACTGTCCTCAATATTTATTTACAGTATGACAGAGGGCAGGGTAATAAGGCTGTCGAAGTCTTGCGTGCCAATTTAAGCTATGCAACAAGGAAAGGGTTGGGAGCTGGGACTGCCGTCTCTCCGTTCCCACCATTTCCAATGCAATTAGATTAGATTAGATTACAGTGTGGAAACAGGCCCTTCGGCCCAACAAGTCCACACTGACCCGCCGAAGCGCAACCCACCCAGACCCATTCCCCCGCATTTACCCCTTCACCTAACACTACGGACAATTTACCATGGTCAATTCACCTAACCTGCACATTTTTGGATTGTGGGAGGAAACCGGAGCACCCGGAGGAAACCTACGCAGACACGGCGAGAACGTGCAAACTCCACACAGAGAGTCGCCTGAGACGGGAATTGAACCCGGGTCTCTGGCGCTGTGAGGCAGCAGTGCTAACCACTGCGCCACCGTGCCGCCCACAATTGCGCTGTCACACATGGAAGATGGAGAGCGTCTGGGTCATCAGCAGATCCAACATCACCAACTCCTTTGCCCGGCAACAATGGGTACCCCAGTAGCACTTGGCTCTGATCTTCAGTTCGTCCCCTCGGCAAGTCTGCTCTCGGCACAGGCCTCTCAACTTATCACATGTGGCTCCAGGCTCTGCGAACGAAACCGTCGAGTATTAGCCGGATTCCTCTCAGCCCACTCGCCCACCACGTCAGGATTACTGATGGTGAAGCCTGAACAGCCGGGAGTGGAAGCGAATAGGGTCAGGGGGCTAGCGCAGTTGAGATTTTCTTCTGTGCAAACAAACATCCATGCAAAGATTTTGACTCTGCATCTTTATTTCTCGCTTTGCACAGAGTGTGGATGCGAGGCGTTTCGAGTCTACAACCACTCCCGTAAAACAAACCTCTAAACCTGCTCCACAGAGCGTCTGACAAACCTGTGTCTCCAACTTGATATGTTTTCCAGCTTCAACGCGAATGTCGAATTCAATGGTTGCTATCTCTTCACACGGGCTGCGCCTGAAAGGTAGAATCTGCCAGCATATGTGGGTGGCTACTGGAGTGTCACAGAGCCTTGTGCTGATTCGCAAGAGAAAGAGATTATATTTTGTAGTTTTAATGTAATCAAGGGGTGTGGGTTGCAAATGGGAAATTGACGTTGAGTGAGAGAATCACCTTTGAGCATACTGAGGTATGGAAGCGGCCAACTCCTGCTCTGAGGTCATATGATTCTGGTTCTCATTGTGGGTGGGTGTTTGTGTGTGTGTGTGTGTGTGTTTTTGCGCACGTGTGTGTGTATGTGTTTCTGTGGCTGTGCGTCTATTTGTTTGTTTCCCTGGTCCACAAAGCCACAGTGCCAAGCAAAGAGGAGGCACTGTCAGAGGGTAGACTGACAGGGAATGGAGGGCACCTTGGCCCAGCGGGGCTGTCTGAAATCAGCTTAAGCCAGCAGTATCCTTTCAATCCGAGAGCCAGCCTTTCGACAACCTCCCACCCACATGCCCCCACGTGGTAGCGAATCACCTTTGTAGAAGAAATGCTTCCGTGGCAGAAGGCCGGCCCCAGACAGAGACAGGGCCAGGAGTTCAAGGACGAGGAGGAGGAATACTCCCTTCATCTTCTGGTCAGCTCCTCGGAGCCTGGAGACGGCAGAGCGAATCTGACACGATTTACCAGCCCAGTTCCACAGGAATGGTCTCGTATTGACGTCTTCTGAATCGAACAGCACGACAACAAGTTGCCTGGAGTGCCCTCCTTCCTTGGAAGAAACACAGCAGGCTGAATCCGTGATCGCTTTAAATCATTAACATGTGTACTCACCCTTCGTTACAACTTGGGCTTGATCCACCTTATTGCATCGAATTTCAGAGACTCTGTGCAAATGTCACCATATTCTTCACTGAATCAAACTGCTAATCATTTTCCCCAATCCCGCAGTGCGTCAGAGAAAAGACCAGTCAAAGGTTTCTGTTCAGAATCTCTATGGTGGAGAAGCAGAATACCGAATCGCGTTGATTGAGTGGATGTTGGGAAGAGTTTTTCATTGTTAGGAGAGAAGTGGATCCGAGGACGAAGCCTTAGAGTAAAGGGAGGACCTTTTATAACGAAGATAATGAGAATTGTTTTCAGCCAGAGATTTGTGAATTTCAGAAATTCATTACCATCGACGGTTGTGAAGGTATAATTTTATACAGATATAATTCGGTTCGGAGTATCAAGGGGGAGGGAGTACGGGGAGAAAGGTGGAGAATGTGGTAGATAAACCTATCGGCAACGAGTGCATGGTGGACGGGCTTGATGGGCTGAATGGCCTCACTTCTCCTCCTATGTTTTTTGGCCATTCTGCCGATCGAGTTCACACCGACACAGTAAGCAGCATTCTGCCCTGTATTTTTTGCAGAACTAATCTACCCAGCCTGCACATCCTTGTCACATTGCGGAGAAACTTCCAATAGCCAGTCCACCTGAGTCTGCACATCATTGAACTGTGGGAGGAAACAGCAGCACCCGGAGGAAACCAATGCTGACACAGGGAGAATGTGCAGATTCCACACTGACAGTCACCAAAGGGTGGAATCGATCCTGTGTGCCTGGCGCTGCGAGGCAGTATTGCGAACCACTGAGTGAAATTGCAACACGCATTCCTGGTAGACTGAGATCCAGAGAATATCTCTCACGACAGGAGCTGAAGTAGGCTGTTCCGCACATCACATCTGCTGCGCCATTTAACGGGACCACAGCTGATCTGACAAACCTCTCCTGCGCCTTCCCTGTCTTCCCCCATAAACTCACAATTCCCTCACTGTTTAAGAGTCGCACTCTCTTTCTCAGTCTTCAATATATTGAATAACCCAGCATCATCAGCACTCTGTGGTGAAGAACTAAATAGTTTCACCCATCTCCCAGAGCACAGTCCCTCCAATATTGTGGAAGTCCCATAGCACTGGCCCTCTGATAGTAATTATATCCTCAGTGCTGACCATCCGACAGTGCCTATTCCCTCATCACTGACCCTCCGATAGTCCCCACTGCCTCAGCGTTGAACTTCTAACAGTGCCGAGTCCCTCAGCACTGAGATTCCGAGCGTGCGGTGCTCCCTCAACACTGAAACTCAAGCAGTGAGGAATCCCATCGACAATGATGCTCTAACAATGCCACACTACCTCAGCATCGACCTTCTGATAGTGGGACACTGCCTCTGCACTGACTGTCTGACAATGCAGAGCTCCATCAGCACTTCCCCTGACATTATGGGAACCCAGCAACAATGACGCACTGAAAGCACACACTGTCTCAGCACTGACCCTCCAACAGTGCCCAGTCCCCCAGCACTGATTCGTTGACAGTACAGGACTCTCTCAGCACTGACCTGTCCTTCCCCAGTATTGACCCTCCAATGGTGCGGTTCTCCCTCAGTACTGAATCTCTGACGTTGCGGAGACCCTTCAGCAGTAACCCTCCAATAGTGCAGAGTTCCCTCAGCACTGCCTCTTCGGCATTGTGGAAATCCCTCAGCACTGACACTCTGGCAGAGACATTTCCTCAA
>NC_057758.1:7842783-7852467 GCF_004010195.1 Chiloscyllium plagiosum
ATTCTTTCCTATTCATGTATTCGTCAAAATGCCGATTAAATGTTCTTAATGTGACAGCGTCAACCACTTCCGTTGGCAGCTCATTCTATATACGCATCACTGTCTGTGTGGAAAATGTGCCCTCAGGTTTCCTTTCATTCTTTCCCCTCCATTATTAACTGGTGCTCTCTTGTCCTCGATTCCTTTACCAAGGGGGAAAAAAGCATTTCCTCTATCCTTACCTCTCATGATCTTATTCACTTCTATAAGGACCCCCTTCATTTTTTTTACTCTCTAAAGAAAAACATCACAGTTTGTCGAACATGGCCTGATAACTTAAATCATTGATTTCAGGCAATATCCTTGCAAATTTCATCTTTACATTTTACATTTTGGTAACATCTTTTCTATAACAAGGTGACCAAAACTGAACACAATATTTCAAGTTCAGCTTCACCAACGCCTTGTAAAATTGCAATTAAACTTGCAAAATTCTGCACTCAATGCCGGGACCGAGGAAGGCCAGAATGCCTGGCTGATTTAATCAGTTATTCAAGGCTGATCTACATGCAGTTATTTTGAGCAAAGGTGTCAACAATTGTAATTTTCATTCATGAAAACAATAGTTTTTTTAATTAAACCATGAAAAAGACATTGTTCGAATGATTCATTTTACTTTAAGAAACTTATTTTTTGTTCATAAATTACAAAGTTTTTGCTTAAGTTACAAATCGGTGTTGAGAATCAATTTTCCCAAAGCAATTGTGCATCCAAACCAGATGACAATGCTAACAAACTCTCACACACATACAGACAAAGCTTTTCTGCAAGCGCGTGATTTTCCCTCTCGCTCTCTCACGCAGGCAGACGCACGCAAGGCGTTTCAGCAAGCCACAGCTTTCTCTCTCTCTCTCTCTCTCTCCCTGTCACTCTCTCCCTCTGTCTTTCTCCATTTCTCTCTCTCTCTCTCTCTCTCTCTCTCTCTCACACACACACACACACAGAGCCTTGCCGAAACAGACCCTTTTGTTAATTCCAAAAAGTACAGTATAGGCCTTGCCTTAAACATTCAACAGTCTAGTAACAGTTTAACACGATGACAATTCTCTACTATTTTGCATTTCACCTTCAACCACCAACCTGCTGGCTTCCAATTTCATCAAAAATCACTAATACTAACAATAAAACAATCCTTAGCTGTTCCCGTCCGTGCAGTCCCCTTTATTTTTTTTAAATTTTCTTCAAGATAGGACGGTATCCACAGAAACTTAAAAACACTACCTGTTTTTTTTCTCAATCTCTTTATTATTTACTTAATCACCCCCCTGCACAGTTTTCTTGAACAACTTCTGTGTCTTCTCAAACTTGAATTAACATCCGCCTTTCAAAAGTCGACATTGTCTGTCACAATGGTTCCCGACATTACACTTAACCTGTCACAGAATACTAACATTATCTGTTATGGGAGCTATGTAATATGATGCCAGATTACAACCCTAAGTCAACTAATTAACTGCGACAGTAACTTCCATACTAACAGCAGCAGGATCCCTGTTTTATCCATTGCTGTCTGTACAATT
The DNA here is from genome assembly GCF_004010195.1 of Chiloscyllium plagiosum. Taxonomy (NCBI): domain Eukaryota; kingdom Metazoa; phylum Chordata; class Chondrichthyes; order Orectolobiformes; family Hemiscylliidae; genus Chiloscyllium; species Chiloscyllium plagiosum. The sequence continues at coordinate 7,844,343 of NC_057758.1, forward strand.
GGAACAACTGAGCTGTACCCCGATCTGACCTGGAGAGCGCAGTGGAGCAGAAGGAAGCACGATCGTTCAGTGAGTTGCTGGGGAGGGGATGCTGGGAGAGAAGGTTCCCTCTGACACCAATGCCCCAGTGCCTTCCCAAACCCTTCGTTTCTATTCATTCACGGGAGGCTGTGGCTCTGTTGGCTGGGTCAGCATTTACTGCCCATTCCACCCTGCCGTGAACGTCTGCAGTCCATCTGCTGGAAGGTCGACCAACAATGTTCCTCACGGAGAGGGACCTAGGATTCTGACCCAGCCACACCGAAGGAACGTCCGAAATATTTTCACTTCGGTTTGTTGAGGGACTCAGAAGGGGACCTGAAAGTGAGGGTGTTGTGTTCCCACACGGTGAGTCTTTCGAAATAGAAGTGGCCATGGGTTAGGAAGGTGCTATAACAGGGTGAGATTCTGCCGTGCATCTTGTCCTTGTTACACACTGCTGTTACTGAGGGTCGGTTGGAGGGGGAGCGATGGGGGGTTGTGGTGCCAATGCAGACAGGACGGTGCTGCTCTGTCCCTGGATAGTTTCGACTTTCCTTCATGTGTTAGAATAACAGCTACCCGGGACAAGTGGGAAGTCGTAGCGTTCTGTCGGTTTCTCCCGTTCCTTCATTCCTGTAAAGTCGAGGAGAAAATACACAATGCTATGCAGTCGGCCTTACGACACCAGTCCGGCAAACGCTGCAATCAGTTTGGTAAACTCCAATGCCAGGTAAGGAGACCAAAACTGCACTCAGCACTGCAGATGCAGTCTGACCTATCCAATTGCATCAGATCCTCCCAGCTCCTGGACACGAGTCCTCTCGATCTGATGGCCGAGTGCACCGTTGCAGGACCATCATGAGCAGCAGTATCTCAGAATGGTGACTGAGGCCCAAACATCTTCAGCTGCTTCAGAGATGAACTGCTTTCCATCAGAATGTCAGAAGAGGGGTATGTTCACCGATGAAATTCAGCACTATTCGCCACTCCTCAGACTCTGCAGAAGTCCGTGTGCTGAAGTTGCAAACCTGGACAATAACGAGGCTGGTCTGAAAACTAAAAGAGCAGGTGAAACTGCGGACGCTGGAGATCAAATTTGACGGTGTGGTCCTAGAAATGCAGAGCATGTCAGGCAGTTTCCGAGGAGCAGGAGAATCGACGTTTCGGGCAAAAGCCCTTCATCAGGGCCAAAGGGACTGAGAGTGAAATAAGAGTCGCGTGACGTTGGGGCAAGGTAGCTAGGAAGGTGATAGGAAGATGAAGGTGGGGTAAAGTGAAAATTTGGAGAGGAGAGTTAAGCAGATAGAGGAGCAGGAGAATCGACGTTTCGGGCAAAAGCCCTTCATCAGGGCCAAAGGGACTGAGAGTGAAATAAGAGTCGCGTGACGTTGGGGCAAGGTAGCTAGGAAGGTGATAGGAAGATGAAGGTGGGGTAAAGTGAAAATTTGGAGAGGAGAGTTAAGCAGATAAATAGAAGAGACGATGATTAGACAGGACAGGCCTTGGATTTGGTATAAGTTGAGGTGGCAGGGAGAAGAAATGCGGAAACTTGTGAAATTCCCATTGATTCGGTGGGGTTGAGGGACTCACGGCAGAAGATGAAACGTTCTTCCTCCAAGCCTCTGGTGGTGAGGGTTTAGCGGTGGAGAAGTCTCAGGACCTATATGGTCTCAATGGGGTGAGAAGTGTGCGGCTTACAGAAAAACCCATGTCGGATGTGGAAGCTTCCTTTGCGACTGGATGCCAATTGCGGAGAGCTTCAGGGACCACCTCCCAGATGTGCGCACGGACCAATCCCACAGCCCCGTGGCCAAACACTTCAACTCCACCTCCCACTCTGCCAAGGACATGCAGATCATTGGCTTACTCCATTGCCACTCCATAACCATGCAACGCCCAGAGGAAGAACACCTTTTCTTCACTTCAGAAAACTCCAATCCCACGGTATCAATGTGGATTTCACCAGTTTCTCCAATTCCCCTTACGCCATCCTCTCCCAGATCCAACCTTCCAACTCGTCAACAGACATTTTGGTCTGTGTGGTGTCTTTCTCATCCATCTGCACCACCCTACTCACCGAACTATCACCATTGTCCCACCTCCACCTAACTATCGCCTTCCAAGCTAATTTTCCCCAGCTCCACCGTCCTATTTATCTCTCAGCCTCTTTACCCCGCACACCCACATTCCTCATGAACGAAACGTCGATTCTCCTGCTCATGGGATGCTGCTTGATCTTGTGTGCTTTTCCACATCCCACTCTTGGCCTAAAACCTGCCAATTAATATCTGCATCACGCAAATGCCTGATGATCAATATCTCCAGTCTAAAAATATGTCTATGCTTTTGTGCTGAGGACACACAATCTATATCCATATTTCTGTCTCTGTTACTATTTATGATCTCTATGTCTCTCTATCAGTATCCCTGTCTCTGTCTCTGGGTCTCTGCATTTTCTCACTCTCTTTCTCTCTCTCTCCATCCCTATCTCTTTTCGGTTATTCTTTTATAATCTTTGTTTCCCTCTATCATTGTCTCTGTCTCTGCTTATCTATATGTCTGTCTCTCTCTACCTATGTCTCCCACTCTCTCTGTCTCTCGCTGTTTATTTCTCACTCTCTATCTCTCTGCCTTTAAGACACTTCGTGAACGAAAATAATTTTGAGGCAAATCCTGGTGTGCTGTGGCAGCATTTTTGTTACGTGGTCCTGTGAGGCACCATGGGAGATTTCGTGAACTCCCTGGATCAAAACAAGCTGGTCCGTTCTCCCCCAAATTTTGCTCCCAATTGTTTGGCCTCAGTCGGAGAACTGTGCACAGCTCTGATTTCCAAATTGAAATGATCGCAAGTTGTGGTCATACAGGAAAAGTAAGGTCCCACACTGAAACTTGATTGTTAGGTCTGAGGTGTCAGATTGCTTTATTTCTTCTGTCATTGAGGCTAATCAATGGACGTATTCAGAAGAGGTTCGAAGTGTAAAATTAACACGAAGGACATGGTCATTTCAAAAATAGGCTAACAGCTTTGTTCAACAGCACAAGGATTGTTGGGACCGTGCAATTTCAAAGTTTAGCAAGAACTGTTCATCCTTTTAGAGGCCACTATAACAGACGGATTATCACATCTCAGGTAACATTCAATCCATCTCTACACTGAATCTTCTATTTCAACTGATTGAAAAGTTGATTTCCATTTCGCATAACGGTGAAAATCCACTTAATGTATCCGTGCTGATACCCTGAAGACAAGCTGCGCAATTTTGCTCTCAATGTCCCTCACTTACACCACATATAATGTGATGTGCAGAATTCTATTCTCAATATTTCTCAGTTGCATCAAACATAAAGAACTATGCATAATTCTGCTCTCGATATCCGTCCATGACACCACACATTAAGCACAGTGCACAGTTATGTTTTTACTATTGGTTCAAAAACACTTTAAGCACACTAGATAGTACTTCGTTCTGTATCCCTCCGTTAAACTACACTGCACAGTGCGGTTCTCTGTTTCACTTGGTTGCATCCTACTTGTACAACTGATTGTTGATAATAATGAAGTCGCGTTTTCTGTTTCCCAGGTTTCTTCAGCGATTGTATGAGTTTGGGTGCAACTTGTAAAGAAATGCCCTGTGACAACAGTGAGACTACTCTCAATGGGATATGTGCCGGGAACAAGTTATGCTGTTGGAAAGACTGAGAAAGGGAAAACCGAATGAATAACAGAGCGAGGCATGTCTGAGTTTCAACGCGTGCTGTCTGCCCATTCTGAACTTCGGGTACAGCTCAGTTATGTAGATATGATAATTTCTGACCCACCGTTTTCTGAAACAAGGGAATTAAACTAATGCATTGATCACTGGGTATTTTCTGTCTCTGATTACTCACTGGGATCAGGATGTGCTCATACTGACCAGGAGTTAGGGGACGTGAGTGGGGTGTCATTGGGGCAGGAATGCCAGAAAATGGAGGAAGCACATTGATATTTTGTAGCTTCTATCTAGTCACAATGCCAGTGTCATCGTGACGTGGCAAAATGCCCATTGCGCGGCCTGTTCAGCTCCAACTGGAAGCACAGGCTGGAGATAATCATTACGAGGTCTGGATGTAACCAGTCCTATCAGAGATCAGTGTTTAGGCATCTACGCACTGCTGGACAGTCAGTGCTGAGGCAGTCAGGACTTGCAGAGGGACAGTGCTGACGGAGCGGACTCTATCAGAGTGTCAGTGCTGAGGTAGCACAGCGCTGTCAAAAGGTCTTTGCTGAGGGATCACCGCACTGCCAGAAGGTAAGTGCTGAGGAAGAGGGCTCTATTAATGGGTCAGCGCAGACGGAGATGGTTCTGTCAGACATTCAGTGTTGAGGAAGACATCTCCCTTCGAGGCGCAGTGCTGGGGAAGAAGCCTCTGTCGGATGGTCAGTGCTGCGCATTACAGCACTGTCGGAGGAGCAGTGCTGAGGACGTGGGCTCAGTTAGAATGTCAGTGGTGAGGCAGAGGGTGCTGTTGGAGGGTCAGTGCTTATACGCAGTATATTGTTGGAAGGTTTGTTCTACAGAAGCACTGTACTGTCGGAGGGTTAGTGCTTTGTCAGTACTGCACTGTCGGCTGGTCAGTGCTGAGGAAGTGGGCATTGATGGAGGGACACTGTTGAGGGAGCAGCCAGTATTGGTTGGTCAGCGCTGTGAGTGGTTCAGCGCTGTGGTAATGTCACACTGCTGGAGGATCAACGCTGAGACTGTGGGCACTGTTGGATGGCGAGTGCTGGTGGAGCCGGCACAGTTGGAGGGTCAGCACTGATGGAGCTCCACACTGCTGAGGGCCAGTGCTGACAGAGTGCCACACAGTCGGAGAGTCCGTGCGGAAGGAATGGAGACTGTCAGAACTTCAGTGCTGAGGGAGTGCAGCACTGTCGGAGGGACAGTGCTGGGTGAGTGCCGCATATTGAGAGGATCAGTGCTCAGGGTGCTTCGCACTGACGAAGTGTCGGTACTGAGGGACTGATTCAATGTTGGAGACTCAGTGTTAAAGGAGTGTTACACTGTCAGAGACACAATGCTGCGGGATCTCTGCACTGTCGGAGGGTCAGTGCAGAGGAAATGCCACTCTGTCGGAGGGTAAGTGCTGAAAGCGCAGGAACATTCCAAAGGTCAGTGTGGAGGAAGCCCGCACTGTCAGAGGGTCAGTGCGGAGGGAACCAGTAATTTCCGAGTGTCGCACTGTTGGATGGTCAGAGCTGAAGCGAATATCCCACAGTCGTAAGCACAGTACTAAAGGAGCGCCGCTTTGTCAGATGTTCAGGGTTGTGGGAGTGCAGCATTGTCAGAGAGTCCATGCTGTGCGAGTGCCACACGGTCTACTACTCAGTTATGAGTGTTCTCTGCACTGTCGGAGAAACAGTGTTCAGGGACTAGGCACTTTCGGAGGGTTCATGCTGAGGGAGTGTGGCTCTCTCAAAAGGGACAGCCCGAAGGGGATGCCACACTGTCTACCGTCTATGGTGAGGGAGATCCGCAAGGTCAAAAGGTCAGTGCTGAGTGAGCACCGTACTGTTGAAGGGTCAGTGCTCAGGAGGTGTGGCACTGTTAGATGGTCAGCCTGATGGAATGCCACTCTGATGGAGGGTAAGTGTTCAAGGAATGCCGCACTGTTGGAAAATCAGTGGTGAGGGAGTGCCGCATAGTTTGACGATCAGTGCTGAGGGCGATCCACACTGTCAGAGAGTCAGCGTTGACAGAGTCAGCGTTGTCGGAGGGTGACCACTGACGGATTGTCCTACAGTTGGAGGTTCAGTGCTGATTGAGCTCCACATTATTGGAGGGCCAGTGCTGAGGAGCGTCAGCACTCATAGAGGGTCAGTGCTGATGGCGTGCTACACTGCCAAAATGTGAGTGCTGAAGGAGCGCTGCACTGATGGTAGATTAGTGCAGAGAGAGTGCTGCACTGTCAGAGGGTCGTTGCTGAAGGAGTGCCGCACTGTTCGAGGGTCAGGACTGACAGAGTGACACATTGTCGAAGACTCAGCGGTGAGCGAGCCACACGCTATCGGAGTTTCAGATTTGAGGGATCTCTGAACTATTGGAGCATACTTGCTGTCCGAGTTCCATACTGTCCGGGTGTCAGGGCTGGGTGAGTTTGGCACTGTCGCAAGGTCAGTGCTGAAGGACTGCTGCAGTGTTGGAGGCTTCGTGCTGTGGAAATGTCACACTGTTGATGTCGCAATGCTGAGAGAGCTCTTCACTTTCAGACTGCCAGTGCTGAGGGACAGCGGCACTGTCATAGGGTCAGTGCTGAGGAAGCACCGAATTATTGATGGGTCAGTGCAGGGCGAGCTCCACACTGTCGGAGCGTCAATGCTGAGGGAGTGCAGCACTGTTGTATGGTCAGTGTTGCGTGAGTTGGCACTCTTAAGCACTCAGTGGTGTGGTTGTGGTCTCTTTCGGACATTCCGTGCAGAGAAAGTGGGCATTTTCAATGGGTCAGTCCTGAGGGACTGTCGCAGTCTCGGAGGTCAGTGCTGAGGGGGGTCCCACTGTTGGATGGTCAGTGTTGAGGAAATGTCTCTGCCAGAGTGTCAGTGCTGAGGGATTTCCACAATGCCGAAGAGGCAGTGCTGAGGGGACTCTGCACTATTGGAGGGTTTCTGCTGAAGGGTCTCCGCAACGTCAGAGATTCAGTACAGAGGGAGCACCGCACCATTGGAGGGTCAGTACTGGGGAAGGACAGGTCAGTGCTGAGAGAGTGCTGTACTTTCAGCGAATCAGTGCATGGGGACTGGGCACTGTTGGAGGGTCAGTGCTGAGAGTGTGTGCTATCAGTGCGTCATTGTTGCTGGGTTCCCATAATGTAAGGGGAAGTGCTGATGGAGCTCTGCATTGTCAGACAGCCAGTGCAGAGGCAGGGTCCCACTATCAGAAGGTCGATGCTAAGGTAGTGTGGCATTGTTAGAGCATCATTGTTGATGAAATTCCTCACTCCTTGAGGTTCAGTGTCGAGGGAGCACCGCACGGTCGGAATCTCAGTGCTGAGGAACTCGGCACTGCCAGAAGTTCAACGCTGAGGCAGTGGGCACTATCGGAGGGTCACTGATGAGGGAATACGCACTGTCGGATGGTCAGCACTGAGGATGTAAGTACTATCAGAGGGTCAGTACTGTGGGACCTCCACAATATTGGAGGGTCTGTTCTCTGGGAGGTGGATGAAACTATTTAGTTCTTCACCACAGAGTGCTGATGATGCTGGGTTATTCAATATCCTGAAGACTGAGAAAGAGAGTGGGACTCTTAAACAGTGAGGGAATTGTGGGTTTATGGGGGAAGACAGGGAAGGCGCAGGAGAGGTTTGTCAGATCAGCTGTGGTCCCATTAAATGGTGCAGCAGATGTGATGTGCTGAACCGCCTACTTCAGCTCCTGTCGTGAGAGATATTCTCTGGATCTCAGTCTACCAGGAATGCGTGTTGCAATTTCACTCAGTGGTTAGCACTACTGCCTCGCAGCGCCAGGCACACAGTTTCGATTCCACCCTTTGGTGACTGTCAGTGTGGAATCTGCACATTCTCCCTGTGTCAGCATTGGTTTCCTCCGGGTGCCGCTGTTTCCTCCCACAGTTCAATGATGTGCAGGCTCAGGTGGACTGGCTATCGGAAGTTTCTCCGCAATGTGACAGGGATGTGCAGGCTGGGTAGATTAGCGCTGCAAAAAATACAGGGCAGAATGCTGCTTACTGTGTCGGTGTGAACTCGATCGGCAGAATGGCCAAAAGACATAGGAGGAGAAGTGAGGCCATTCAGCCCATCAAGTCGTTCCACCATGCACTCGTTGCCGATAGGTTTATCTACCACATTCTCCACCTTTCTCCCCGTAATCCTTGTCCACCTTGATACTCGGAACCGAATTATAACTGTATAAAATATACTAAATGATCTGACCTTCACAAACGTCGATGGCAATGAATTCCTGAAATTCACAAATCTCTGGCTGAAAACAATTCTCATTATCTTCGTTATAAAAGGTCCCATCTTTACTCTACGGCTTCGTCCTCGGATTCTGTTCTCTCCTAACAATGAAAACCTCTTCCCAACATCCACTCAATCAACGCTATTC
>NC_057758.1:7852572-7854062 GCF_004010195.1 Chiloscyllium plagiosum
TGTTTCTTCCAAGGAAGGAGGGCACTCCAATCAACTTGTTGTCGTGCTGTTCGATTCAGAACACGTCAATACGTATCAGATTCGCTCTGCCGTCTCCAGGCTCCGAGGAGCTGACCAGAAGATGAAGAGAGTATTCCTCCTCCTCCTCCTTGAACTCCTGGCCCTGTCTCTGTCTGGGGCCGGCCTTTTGCCACGGAAGAATTTCTTCTACAAAGGTGAGTCACTACCGCGTGGGGGCATGTGGGTGGGAGGTTGTAGAAAGGCTGGCTCTCGGATTGAAAGGTCACTGCTGGCTTAAGCTGATTTCACACAGCCCCGCTGGGCCAAGGCGTCCTCCATTCCCTGTCAGTCCACCCTCTGACAGTGCCTCCTCTTTGCTTGGCACTGTGGCTTTGTGGACCAGGGAAACAAACAAATAGACGCACAGCCAGAGAAACACATACACACACACACGTGCGCAAACACACACACACACACACACACACACACACACACACAATGAGAACCAGAATCATATGACCTAAGAGCAGGAGTTGGCCGCTTCCGTACCTCAGTATGCTGAAAGGTGATCCTCTCACGCAACGTCGATTTCCCATTTGCAACCCACACCCCTTGATTACTTTAAAACTACAAAATATAATCTCTTTCTCTTGCGAATCAGCACAAGGCTCTGTGACACTCCAGTAGCCACCCACATATGCTGCCAGATTCTACCTTTCAGGCGCAACCCGTGTGAAGAGATAGAAAGCATTGAATTCGACATTCGCGTTGAAGCTGGAAAACATATCAAGTTGGAAACATAGGTTTGTGAGACGCTCTGTGGAGCAGGTTGAGAGGTTTGTTTTATGGGAGTGGTTGTAGACTCGAAATGCCTCGCATCCACACTCTGTGCGAAGCTAGAAATAAAGATGCAGAGTCAAAACCTTTTCATGGGTGTTTGTTTGCACAGACGAAAGTCTCAACTGCGCTTGCCCCCTGACCCTATTCGCTTCCACTCCCGGCTGTTCAGGTTTCACCATCGGTAATCCTGACGTGGTGCGCGTGAGGGCTGAGAGGAATCCGGGCTAATCCTCCACCTCGCTGGTTTCGTTCGCAGAGACTGGAGCCACATGTGATAAGTTGAGAGGCCTGTGCCGAGAGCAGACCTGCCGAGGGGACGAACTGAAGATCAGAGCCAAGTGCTACCGGGGTACCCATTGTTGCCGGGCGAAGGAGTTGGTGATGTTGGATCTGCTGATGACCCAGACGCTCTCCATCTTCCATGTGTGACAGCGCAATTGCATTGGAAATGGTGGGAACGGAGAGATGGCAGTCCCAGCTCCCAACCCTTTCCTTGTTACACAGCTTAAATTGGCACGCACGACTTCGACAGCCTTATTACCCTGCCCTCTGTCATACTGTCAATAAATATTGAGGACAGTGCCTGTCAATCGATCTCTCCTTCATTCTCGGTGTCTTTTTGAGGCATCCTGAATGCTCAGAGGTGGGGA
>NC_057758.1:7854370-7867690 GCF_004010195.1 Chiloscyllium plagiosum
ACAGACACAAACACCAAAACGCGCATGTATACATACACAAACATACACGTCTGCACACTCACGCACATCCCCTACACGCAAACAAACAAACTCACACCTCCACACCCAATGACGCATACCCACTCACTCACCTGCCCACAACCACGCAACCAAACTCACACCACACAGACGTACAACACCAAACACCCATACAACACCGACACACATACCCACACACACCTTCTCTAACTGACACCCATCCACCCACGCACGCACACACTCAGCTCCCGCAACACCCCCATGCATACAACACACAGCCATCCTCACACACCTACTAAACCCTCACCCACTCACACTCACACATACAACCCCACTAACGCAATCAGACACCCCCACACACCCACAGGAATCCACACAAACCGACACACATCCTTCCACACACACCCCACATGCCCACAGCCATTCTCTCTCACACACACCACAACTATACACACCCACACAGTTGTAACCGTGGTGTTAAATTGATAGGAATCATCCCCCAAATGCTACATGTTCCAGGAAGATACAAGAGGACTAGGGATACATCAGTGCCGGCAGTCTATTTTGCTATTCGATTGAAAATGGTCCTCTCAATTATGTTTTCAAAATACTTAACACTCTGATTGATAGTTTTCTGTCTGGAAAGGATTCTTTTTTTTTTACAAATCCTGAAACTGCGATTTGCTAATGGTACGACAACACAATTCAACCATGTTCCACTTATAGTACAGGTTAGAAGGCTGATTGGACATCCCCGGGCCAATCAGTATTTTAGCAGACTCTTCAATCAGAGATGTAGCCTGTAAAAGGAAATTATGATATCTTCTGTTGGTAACAAAGGTTTCCAGAGGCATCAACGTTGCAAGGATGAAGAGCAGTGTTTACCTCACCTTGCACAGTGCTCCTCGGACGAGCCTTTTATATGAGATTTCTAATGATTCTATAATGTTATGGCCTACAGGGCCTCTGCAGATTGGGCTCCAACCGTGGTCATATGAATGGAATAGTCCACTTTTTTGCTTTCACCGACTGAGATCAGATTAATTCTGCATTGCTGCGAAATATTCAGCTCACCGTGTGACAAAAATTACAGATGCCAACACAATCTCTTATTTCTTACGTATTGGCCCATGCCAAGTGATGCAGTCACAGATCTCTCACTATTACCTTGGCACCAGGAGGTACACAGTCAGCAGCAAAATGCACACAGCTCTTCCACTTAGTACAATTCGGATGCTTGTGGTAGCTTTCCGTGTACAAATTGTTTGCCATGAACAGAGAAAGTGCTTTACAATTATTTTTGTTGCTCAGTAATCTGGGATGTCATTGGCTTGTCTTAGATAACAGATCAAACTCGACATTCTGTTCCCCTTCCCTTTTCAAGGTTGTCTCTCTCTCCCTCTTTCCCTCTCTAACTCCTTCTCTCATATTCACATTCTCTTCATTTTCATCACCCTTTCATTCTCGATACTGTTTCTTTCCATTTCCGATCGTTCCCTTTCTCCATCACATTTCGCGATTCCCTCTATCCCCTCCTCTCACCAAATATGTAATATCTCATCTTCTATATTCACTGTCTTCCTTGATTTCTCAGTTTTTGTTCCTCCTTTCTTCACCTCCATCTCCAATTTTCTCTCATGTTTTCACTCTGTACTCTGTGTGGGCTTTGCGTGTGAGCGTATACATATGTCTGTGTGACAATGTGTACGTGCATGCTGATTTTTCTTGCCATGAGGAACATAACGTTTCACAACAAGTAATAGATCGAACCTTGTGAGTGCAATTTGAGATAGAAAGGAGAGTGAGGGCTGCGATTGGATTTCCTGCATCAGTGCATTGAGTATAGCAGTTGGCAGATCATGTTATGGTCGTACAAGCCATTGTCTCGGACACTTCTGGAAGATGATTTGCGAATTCCGTTCTGCTTCTTATCGGAGGAATTTTGTGAGTCTGAATGGGATCAGGAAAAGATTTAGAGCAATGTTACGAGGATTGAGGTGTTTGAGGTAGAGGGCGAGTTTGAATCGGCTCGGGCTATTTTTCCTGGAGAGTCAGGAGCTGAGGGATGAGTTTAAAAAATTCTGTAAAATCAAATGAGGCACGGATAGGGTAAGTAGACATTGCCCTTTCTCCAGAGTTGGGCGTCCAAACAAGCGAGTGTATGTTTAACGTGAGAGTAATAACATTTGAAATGGAGCTTTTTTCACATGGGGTTGGTGCATGTTTGGAATGAGCTGCCAGAGGAAGATTTTTAACGAAGGGTCTGTTTCCATGCTGTATATCTCCATGACTCTGTGATTCTATGAACCCATGATATTGAACACAGTATCTTATCAAGAGCGAATGAACAGTCAATATCCACCACTAATGCACTAAACCCGTAAAGAGACAATGAGCGTTGGTACATACTCAGCATCAGCTCGCACTTCTGAACTTCACTGAAGGGTGTCATATATAATGGTGGCTGAGAGCAGGACAATTTCACTTCAGGGATAAATATTTAACAAACCAGCAATGACTGCACATGAGTACTCTGCTGAAAACTGGCAGGGAACCTTTGCGTCACACAATTACCAGGAAACGGCCATCTTAATAAGACGCTGTAGAATCACTGCCTTTTGATAGTCAATGGCGTTTCCATCACTGATTCCGCCCGCCCCCTTCAACCCATCTATCCATATCTTGGGGAATAGCATTGAGAGCAAATCGGCTGATTGTCTCGTGTCATTCAATGGTATCACCATCATCGAATTATCGAATTCCCTGATGATTAACATGCTGGTGGTTATCCTTCAACGAGCAGCTAATCATTGGCCTTTGAAGTTCAGTGATGTCACTGTCACTAAATGCTGCCCTCCCCACCACATCTTCGGGCTTTCCATTGAGAGGGTATTACCAGCATTGAATTCCCTCCAGATTAAAACCTGGGGGATACTTTTGACCAGAAATTGAACTGGAGTCAACAAATCAGTAGAGTCACTATAAGGGAATCTTGCAGCCATCAACTCGCTACCTGAATCACTCCCTTAAGCCATTCAACCATCGAAGAAACATAAGCCAGGAAAGTAATGAAATACTCTCTGAATGTCTGAATGAGCGCAGCGCCAGCAATACTCCAGAGTGTCAACATTATCACAGATAAATCAGCCCGCCTGGCTGACACCACATTCCACAAGCTTTCTTCAAACCGAAAGGTGAAATTGCTGGATAGCTCTGCAGGTCTGGCACCAGGTGCGAGGCGAAAACAGAACGAATGTTCCTGGAACCAATCCGCAGGTATCCCTCCCGCCACCTTAACGGCACAGTACCAGTAATGCATATCAACTCGAAAAAGGCATAAATTCTATAAATATCCTCAGGCAGCACTTTCCAAACAAATGACGACTTCCATCGAGAAGGACAAAGCAACCAATGTATGGGAACACAACAACCTGCACGGTCCCCTCCAAGTCACTCGCTATCCTGACATGGGAATAAATCACCGTTTCTTCATGACTGCTGACTCAAAATTTGGAATTGCCTCTGTAATGGCACTGTGCACTCTACCTACAATACATGGAACATAACTTTTCACGAATGAACAAACGCTACCTTCTCAAGGGCAAATTAGGAATGGCGATAAATGCTAGATCCACAAGTGAATAAAATAAAGGAATCATTTTCAGAAGGGTAACTGTGTAGAGAATACCTCCCCTTAAAGATCAGCAAGGCGCCATTTGTGTGGAGCCGCAGAAGATGAAGGATACACTGTACTAGTATTTTGCATCAATGTTTCCTGTGGAAAAGGATATGGGAGATGTAGAATAGAGAAAAACGGAAGGCGTCATCTTGAAAAATGTCCATTTTCCAGAGGAGGAATAGCTGGATGTCTTGAAATGCATAAAAGTCGATAAATCCCCAAAACCTTGTGAGGTGCAACCTGGAAATCTGCAGGGAGCGAGGGAAGTGATTGCCGGGCCTCTTCATGAGATATTCATAGCATTAATCGTCACAGGTGCAGTGCCGGAAGACTGAAGTGTGGCTAATGCAATACCATTGTTCACAAAAGGTGGTAAGGACAAGCCAGGGAATTGTAGATCAGTGAGCTTGACGTCGAAGGTGGGCAAGTTGTTGGGGGGAATCATGAGGGAGAGGATGCACAAGTACTTTGAAAAGCAAGGACTGATATTCAACATGACTTTAAGCGTGGAAACCATGTCACACAAACTTAATCGAGTCTTTTGAAAAAGTAACAAGGAGGATACATGAGGCCAGAGAGTTAGATATGATCTCTATGGACTTCAGTCAGGCGTTCAAGCAGGTTACACAATGGAGATTGGTTAGCAAGACTAAATCTTATGGAATAAAGGGATAAAGAGCTGTCTCAAATGTAGAAGAGAGAGGGTGTTCGTGGAAGGTGTTTTTTAAACTGGCGGCCTGTCACTAGTGGTGTGCTACAGGAATCGGTGCTGCATCCGCTACTGTTCGTCATTTACATAAATGATTTGGATGGAAGCACAAGAGGCATAGTTAGTAAATTTGCAGATGACACCAAAATAGCAGATGTAGTGGACAGTGAATAAGGTTACCTCGGATTAAAACTGGATCAATATCAATGGGCCTATGTGCTGAAAAGTGGCAGGTGGAGTTTCACTGAGATAAATGTGAGGGGCTCCATTTTTGGAAAGCACATCTGAGCAGAATTTATACACTGAGTGCTAAGATGCTAGAGTGTGTTGCTGAGTAAAGAGAACTTGAAGTGGAGGTTCAAAGCTCCTTGAAAGTGGAGTCGCTGGTAGATAGGATGATGAAAAAGGTGTTTGGTGTGTTTTCATTTATTGTTCAGAGTATTGAATACAACAGTTGGGAGGTTATGTTGCGGCATTAAAGGACATTGGTGAGGCCTTTTCTGGAATATTGCTGTCAATTCTGGTCTCCCTCCTATGACGAGGAATTTGTGAAACTTGAAAGCGTTAAGAAAAGACGTACGAAGATGTTTCCCGGTTTGGAGGTTTTTGAACTATGGGGAGAGTTTGAATGGGCTGGAGCAGATTCTCTGGAATGTTGGAGGCATGTAAAAGTTTTTTTTTTTAAAATGAGGGGCATGGATATGGTAAATAGACAAAGTATTTTCCTTGGGGTGCGGGAGTCCAGAACCGGAGGGCATAGGTTGGGCTTGAAAAACGAAAGGTGTAAAAGAGTCCTAAGGCACAACATATTCACGCAGCTGGCGTACATGAATGGAATGAGCTGTCAGAGGAAGTGGTGGTGGCTCATGCATTTGCAACATTTAAAAGGCATCTGAGTGGTTATATGTATAGGAAGGATTTCGATTGATATGGGTTGGGTGACGGCAGATGGGGCTAGATTGGATTGGGATATCTGATCAGCATGGAAGAGGTGGACTGAAGTGTCGGTTTCCATGTTTTACATCACTATGACTCTATTTAAGCATCTAAAGCATTTCGATACATCAGGGAAACAGAGAGAGGGAGATCTTGAGAGACAGCAAGTGGAAAAATCGGAAAAGAGAGAGAAAACCAACTCATGAAACTTCACGATAGAGAAAAAGAGATACAATGACAAAAAAAAAGATAGGAAAAGGATGTGGATGGGGGAAGAAAGGGGGGAGAGATTCAGGGACAGTTCTGTGAGCAGATGTACAGATAGACATGGAGGGAGATAGCAATCGTTAGGGAGAGAAAGAGAGTTGCAAACAGATGGTGAATGAGTGATCAGGGAGTCCAGGAACAATGAGAAAACAGAGATAAAGGAAATGAAGGGTGACTTGGAGCAGCAATAAATTGTCGATGTGAGACTGTTGAAGCGGTGGAAGACATCAATACACAGCAAGATCAAACAATCAACATTCGGTAGTGATGTGCGAAATCAGTACTGATGCCATTCTGTGTGTAAATGTTAAATGTCGGCTGAAAGAAATAAGAACAATCCGCAAAGGAGCAGGATGCACTCCGGTTGATGCAAATTGAACATACATCGTGAAGGTTGCCTCGTTTGGTTTGTTCTGAGAACCTTTGACGATCTCTAACAGTCAGAATCTATAAGTGGTATCTAATGGAGCAACCCTTTCCTGTAATTCCTTGCTACATCCGATAGCCCAACCCAAAGTGAGCGTTTGAAGCTAACTTTGAAATGTATAAATTAAGCAAAATTAGCCTGAATACACAAAGGTTGGTTTCTGCCTAATTAAATGAAAGGACGTGGAAGGGAATTATCTTTCTGTTCTGGATGGCCAACTCATTGGAGTGCTTTATCTCAGAGTCTAGTCGTTGTCAGTGAGTGACTGATGGCTCTTGGTGCGGTCTGACATTTTTGTCTGGGCATCGTGAATGGGGACAGAAAAGCACAAAGTGAAACACGTGGAGCTGTGTATATCTTTGTGGTCAGAGCTTCACAGCTGAGAGTAAACAACATTTGTGGGCGGCATGGTGGCACAGAGGTTAGCACTGAGACCCGGGTTCAATTCCCGCCTCAGACGACTGTCTGTGTGGAGTTTGCACGTTCTCCCCGTGTCTGCATGGGTTACCTCCGGGTGCTCCGGTTTCCTCCCACAGTCCAAAAATGTGCAGGTCAGGTGAATTGGCCATGCTAAATTGCCCGTAGTGTTAGGTAAGGGGTAAATGTAGGGGTATGTGTGGGTTGCGTTTCGGCGGGTCGGTGTGGACCTGTTGGGCCGAAGGGCCTGTATCCACACTGTAATGTAATCTAATCTAAAAATGTAATCTAAATCTAATTTGCCTTTCTGTCCTGCGGCCTCAAAGAACGTTCTCCCGCTGGCTGGTAGGGAAGGTGAACAGGAAATGCAGAGTCATATTACCATTAATCTCAGCCTTTGGACTGGAGACTGCTTCCCTTCCTGCAACTGGGGGACGTTCGCACTTACACTTTGGACCGGAAAACAACCCCAGAGATAGATGCCTTTCACAATGGCATGGGATTGTGGGAGGAAAGACGGTCATTGCTCTATCCATTGCACAGCGTTCCTCTGTCAGCTCGATTTGTTGGAACATACCTTAAAATCAGCAGAATTTGAAACCGGGCTTCTTCGTTCAGATATTAACAGCATGGGAAATTGCTGGAGAAACTCAGCAGTTCTGGCAGCACCTGCATACATAAAAATCCCACATATCATTGGCTACCATCCAAAAAGATGTGCAGGGTTAGGTGAATTGGCCATGCTAAATTGCCCGTAGTGTTAGGTAAGGGGTAAATGTAGGGGTATGGGTGGGTTTCGCTTCGGCGGGTCGGTGTGGACTTGTTGGGCCGAAGGCCCTGTTTCTACACTGTAATGTAATCTAATCTAAAATCTAATCTAATCTAATCTAATCTAAATCGTAGGCTAACGGATTGTTTTGGGAAGGGATACTGATCAGAGATTTGGTGTGGACTCGGTGGCTCTAATTGTTTGTTTCCACACTTTAGGCTGTCACTGAAAACAGAGTTAATGCTTCAGAGACACATTCAAAAAAGATCTGCTCCCACACCACGGACGTTCAGAGCAACAATGTGAAACACATGCATGATGAATTGCACAGACGCTCAGAATTTCCTTGGTGATCTCTTCACAAGACCAAGGGGGGAAGAATTGCAGAGGTCGGTCAGGTCATGATCCTAGGGGATTACGCAGCAGAAATATACTATGCAGTGTTTTAAGAGATTGTGATTAAATTGATTTCCACTGGCGCCACATGGCTGCCCAGATGGGAGATTCCAGATCTGTAAATAATCTGCAGCATTTGGTAGAATGACTGTACCCAATAACACAACTGTATCCTCAGTGT
The DNA here is from genome assembly GCF_004010195.1 of Chiloscyllium plagiosum. Classification (NCBI taxonomy): domain Eukaryota; kingdom Metazoa; phylum Chordata; class Chondrichthyes; order Orectolobiformes; family Hemiscylliidae; genus Chiloscyllium; species Chiloscyllium plagiosum. The sequence goes on from NC_057758.1 coordinate 7,862,170, forward strand.
GGCGGTAATATTCAATCTTCGCCATGACTGTGTGGTTTTCATTTCTAACAATGCCAATGTAGATAGATGTGTGCGAGGCAGGAAGATTAGTAAGAAGGAAGGTAAGGACATTATTTCCCTTTCTGCTGGTTCTCTTGCCACGAACTGCAGGTAGAGTCTGGCTTGCAAACCTCGATAAATTCGACGAGTCATTGGAGAACCCGAGACTTCCACGGTGAAAGCCGTTCAAATCCGAAAGCCAGTATGGAATCGAGTGCTGAATCCTCTCCAACAGTTTATTTCTGTTTGTTTTACCTTGGGGAGGTCAAGACCAACATATCAGGATGACACAATTGGTAAAGCAAGATATGAAAGACTCTGCCTGGGTTTTTGAGACCTCCCCTCTCTCCGATCAAATGAACGAAAGAGCTGAAAATGTGTTGCTGGAAAAGCGCAGCAGGTCAGGCAGCATCCAGGGAACAGGAGAATCGACGTTTCGGGCATAAGCCCTTCTTCAGGCTTATGCCCGAAACGTCGATTCTCCTGTTCCCTGGATGCTGCCTGACCTGCTGCGCTTTTCCAGCAACACATTTTCAGCTCTGATCTCCAGCATCTGCAGACCTCACTTTCTCCTCAAATGAACGAAAGACGAAGGCTTGAACAACGGACATTGCAACGAGTTTTATTGATACGAGTTACAAAGCAGTAAGTCAGGGTCATTGGATCCACACAATGGAACACAGTCGATCTACAGAAGTAACAATTTGCATGAGTGGGTGCCTCAGACTGGTCTCACTTCAGATTTATTTACTGTACATCTATTTTCTCTTGCAGCAGTATAGTCCAATTTCACAAATCCCACTGTAAGGGAGTTCTTGTGGAAGACAAGGGGATCTCTTGCAAGTTCCTCTCTGGAGTGCACAAGAGTTGAAGAAACCGGTAAAACAGAAAGATATACTTAGATGATGTCTCCAGCCGGGACAATCTACCCTCCGTGTGTCATCAAACCTGGAAACATGGCGAGCATAAATGTTTACAGTACTGCCAGTGTGATCCAATCAAGGAGATGGACGCCAGAACTGTGTACAGTAATCCCAATGTAGGCTTACCAAGGGATGTAAAGATGAGAACAGTGCCCAGTGCTCTCAGTGACGTCTTATCAACGGAGATAGAGAGGAGAACTGTCTGCACCTTCCCAATGGGTCTCGGTGAGTTAGTATTCGGAGGATTGGTGGGGACATCTTGGGTCGAAGGGCCTGTTTCCACACAGTAAGGGTTCCATTAAAAGAATGTTGTCACTGGGACATATTGAGATAGGGACTGTGCACTGTGCTCCCACTGTCGTCGAACTGAGGGTTGTGGCGTCGAAATCTATGTACAGTGTTGTCTTACTAAGGAAGGTTGAGATCACATCAATGTTCAGTGAACAAAGTATAGTCTAACTAAGGGATATGGCGTCAAGGACAGTGCACAGTGCTTCCAATTTGGTCTGCGTTAGGGATATAGAGACCTGTCTAGTACGCATTGCTTCTACTGTGACTAAACGAAGGGACATCCAGTCCATGTTTTGTGCACAGTGCTATCAGTGTCGTTTAACTAAGGGAGAAGGAGCCGATTACAGTTAAATGTGTTATAAATTTGTCTTACAAAGGAGAATCTCAGATATTGCTACGCACAATGTTCGAAGTTGTGTCACACTGAATGCTATAGGGATCAGAACTGCCCACGGTGTCCCAATATGAGTTAACAAATGGAAATGTCGATCAGCTCTGTGCACAGACTTTTCTTTCGTATGCGAAGAAAAAAGGACAGAAGGAGATATACGAGTACGTTGTCAGAAAACATTTTTTAACATGATTGATTTCAAGGAATCTTTCAGATAATTGATTGCATTTATACGGAGCGCATTCCTGTGCTCAATGCTCAGGCAGCTGAATAAAATCCGATAAAAATACAAACTGTCAGATCTCTTGGATTCATCAGAATTAGATGAGTTTGGGTTTCACAATTAAAGTGGCATGAGTGTCAAGTAATAATGTCGATACTGAAGGATATTGCAGAGATCGGGGGACGGGTCAAAAAGACATTTGAAAACGTTTCTCTATTCAAAGTGTAACGATGCATCTCCTTGTTGGATAGTTTTGGAGGGTAAATAATTAGCAGATTAAATCCAACAGTTTCTCGAAAATTATCCAAAATGCGACTGTAACATCATTTCGGAGCAGGGAGGGATGAGAATCTGGGCTGATTGAAAGAAGACATACAAACAGTCAAATTCCAATACAAACCGGCACACACTTGAGGAGCTGATGGTGCTATAATTATTTTTCATAGAAATGTACTAATCGGGAAGGAAGAAACTTGGTCTCGATTCTCCATTCGCAGTGATTGGTTCGACAAACACCAGGATGATGAGGAGCAAAAGCAGTGATTTCATCTTTCTCTAGAGAGTCTTTCAGAGTCATGGAGAGGTGACTGGAACACCGAGGCTCTTTAGAACAGATGAGTGACTACATTGTAGTTAATAATCACTGCTCAAAATTGAAGATTGGATTCACGATGTGCTCATTATAAAGACATTTCACTTATACCAAATGTAGCTGGAGTCAAAGATTAAGATCTTCTGTCAATCAGTTACTTCTCAATGAACAGAGAAACCTAACTGTTTACAACTTGACGTGGAGAAGGTTCACAGTAAACTTTCACACTGGATATGTACGTATTGTTTATTTTAGTTAAGGGGAATATTTGGCCGATCATTCCTCTGCTGTCTCTTTAAGTTCTCCCACAAAGAACTAACAGTGGCATTTTGTGCCAAATGGCTGAAGTTCCTATGTATTTAAATGCATTAATCGCTTCACACCTGTGAACGTTATTGCTCAATGCGACATAGCAGCACTACATGCTGATGCATTAGTGAAAGATATCATGTTACATTGAACACCAACAATATGAAGTGGATCAAGCCACAATTCTGCCTGATATCTGACTCATCCCTGTACGAAGTTCAGCTACGATCGTAATATTATTAAAGAACAGAGTGGGAGCTCACGTTTCGTCCTTGCTCCCTGTTACTGTTGTTCTTGGTGATTGAACTGTCCCTTTAACTGTTCCAACGTCGGGCCAAACTCAATCAGCCTGAGGTCAGGAAAACCGCAATGTGTTCTGCCCGTTAATAATGAGCTTCTGTTCTCCAGGAGGTCACTGTGTCTGTGAGGGGAAGAGTAAAGAATGAGACAGGTGCTGCCTTTTCTCTTTGGGTGCCCGGCCCTGGCGTTGGTACAGTCTTTCATTGTTGCTGGAGTTGTGCCCTTGCTTGATGTTACGGGACATGAATCTATCTCAGCGTGCACTACTGGTAGGAACTTCCTGGAAAAGAGAATCACTTTTTATCCACTCACGTCTCATGTGACTTTGGCCAAGCACACTGGGAGAATTGTCCACCCTTCTTCGGTTTCCCCAACTTTGATGGTCCCAAGGGGAGCACTGTGTACTTCTGTGATTCCATTCTACCTTGGGCAGACCACACTGGGAGCAGTGTGCACTCCTCGGGTCCCAACCTACATTAGACAGACCGAACTTGGAGCCTTGTGTAATCGTCACGCAACAATCTATATTGACGAAATCACACTGTGAGCACTATGCAATACTGAGGTCCCTACCTAATTTGAGCAGGGATATTTGAAAAATTATGTCCCAGTCTATATCGGACTGGCCACAATGGGAGCACTGTGTAATCCTGAGTTCTCCAACGACTTGTTCGAAGAGCACACTGGGAGCAGTGTATGATTCTTATGTCCCTATCTACCTTGGACAGATCACACTGGGAGCACTGTGTAATCCTCAATTCCCAATCTACATTGAGCAGGCCACACTGTGTGATCGTCATGCACCAATGTAGATGGAGTAAACCACACTGTGAACACTGTGCAATCCTGAGCACCAACCCTATTTTGAGCAAGCTACACTGGGAGCAGTGCGTAATTCCCACATCCCAATCGAAATTGGACAGACCACAATGGGAGCCGTGTGCACTCCTACGGTCCCAATCGACATTAGAGAGACCAAACTTGGAGTTTTGTGTAACCGTCACGCACCAATCTATATTGAGCAAATCACACTGTGTGCACTAGGCAATACTGAGGTCCCTACCTAATTTGAGCAGGGATATTTGTAAACATTACGTCCCAGTCTATATCAGACTGGCCACAATGGGAGCACTGTGTAATCCTGAGTTCCCCAACTACTTTTCGAAGAGCACATTAGGAACAGTGTATGATTCTTAGGTCCCTAACTGCCTTGGACTGATCACACTGGGAGTACTGTGTAATTCTCAAGTCCCAATCTACATTGAGCAGGCCACACTGTGTAATCGTCATGCACCAATGTAGATGGAGTAAACCACACTGTGAGCACTGTGCAATCCTGAGGTCCAACCCTACTTTGAGCAAGCTACACTGGGAGCAGTGCGTAATCCCCACGTCCCAATCGACATTGGACAAACCACAATGGGAGCATTTTGCAGATCACACTGGGAGGACTGCGAACTTTTCAGGTCCCAACATACGTTGGACGGAATACAATGGGAACACTACGCAGACCAGATCGCGAGCACTGGCGAGGTCGCAGTACCTAATCTACATCAGGCAGAAAACACTGGGTGCACAGTACATTGCTCATCTTCCAAAATCCATTGAGCAGTCGTATCCCTCAGGACGATGTTGATCTGTCTCAACCAACGGTGGATAATAAACCAATTTATGTGCATGTTAGAATCGTGACCATTGCTGCACCACGTAATGAGTGGCGCAACACACAATGTTCCAAACCACCGACCCCCTCCCCACCCAGCGTGTTCGCTTTAATCCTCTGAGTTATGGTGATAGCAATGTCTGTCATTCAGGCACTTAGAGATCACGTGGAACCGTAGCCCCTTGCTCCAGTGATTTTACGATAAGTTGAATAATGCTTACTGCATTAAATAATGCCTCTGGATTCTCTTTACTTTCTGAATCGCCGTCTTTTTGTATGAACAGGAGAGGGACAGCACAGAGATTCTGAGGGCCCCTTTGAAATGTATTCGCCCTAATAACCCCAGTCGCGGGATCATATTTTACACCCAATGCATTGGCCTCGTCCGTCACCATCCTGGGGATGTTCTGTTTCAGAGCAGAGATCCCACAGAACACCAGTCAACTCACCGCCTCAACTGAGGAAGATCCACATTTCCTTTGCGTTAGTTGATTGCAGATCTCCGTGACTGAACTGTCCCTTTAAAAGATTCGCATTGGAACTCGCCCTCTGCGTATATGTGTGTGTTTGTGTGTGTGTGTTAACTCATGAGCACACTTGTGTTTGTGCGTGTTTGTGTGCGTTAGGGAGAGAACGATAATGAATGACAGAAAATAAAGAGCTTCTGCCTTCCAGTGAACACAACTGGCACCGAAGAGCTCAACAGAAAGCAACAAAAGCCTTGCTTTTTCTCCTTTGAACCTTGTTGTCAATGCAACCCATTACTGCTGGAGGAGGAATTAGTGCAAGA
>NC_057758.1:7870934-7876154 GCF_004010195.1 Chiloscyllium plagiosum
ATTGAAACCAGAGGCGCAGAGCTGTTCGTGGTGCTGTAATATTTTTGTAAGGCTTTAGTTTAAAAAAAAGCTGGAACAACAGAAGTAGACTGGATGGGTATTTCCTTTTATCACAGGTTAGGATTTATAGATTGTATTTAGGTCTTAAATTCAGCAGGAGTAGAAGAGATCTTTCACCCGTTCACGTACACAGCCAGAAGCTGGTGTTACTCTTTCTGCTGCAGACATTGGATGTGAGGAAATCAGACTTCTAAATATGCGTTTTTGCAAAAGGATGTGTTTATGGCATGTTATTAGATCGGAACAGTTCATCAGTAAGTATTACTGTACCCAACATCCTGTTAATTGTGTTTTGCTTAATGTTGAGTTATTTGACCATTAAAGTCGCATCTGGAACACGGAACCTTACATTTGCCTTAAAAGAAGCAAACCTTCCTGTTTATACATCAATCTTAAACTACTTTGAGATTGTCTGGTATGATCCAGACAATAGCAATTCCTTTGGGAGAAGACCAGAAGTTACGCTACATGAGCCCGATTCTAGGCCAGGGAAAAATACATTATTTCAAATCCATTGCCCACCATAATTCCTCCAACTACTGGATAGACCCGGAAACAATATAACGTGACGAAATCCCTCTCCTATCTTCAAAGAAAAATCAGAATCCGTGGAAGTCTTGCCGCTATCACAAACTGGGGGAATTGCAGAAACCCTGCATTGAGAATTATGGAAACTGCAACCAGAAGACAGCATTTATCTCAACATTACAATCCCTCGCATGTTGACAAAATTAACAATCAAACACCTGATTATTGTTCAACAGGTTTATTTGAAATAAACGATTTGCACTATAAGCTGGTGTTTTTTGATTCGTAACGTGGTCCATCTCCACATCATGTTTTCTTTGTTGGTTGTTGTTCAAGCAAAGGTTCCAAATACCCTTTGTACACCAGGGGACGTATCGTTTGGTTCAATCGCAAAGGCTTCCTTTAAAAAAGACATGCCAGAGATGGAAGACGTGCCGAGCAGAGAGATTGGGCACAGTTCAATTAATTTCAAGATGACATTCTAGACCAATGATTCAAGGAAACATGAAATTTGGAGGAATTGGGAATCTTTCAGAGACACGGAATTGGTGACTTCGTAGAGTCAGTGGGAGATAGGTGGTTTTGATACAAAACTTAAGCATATACACCGAAACTGCCGATGCTAACTGTAGTGTCAAGAATAAAACTTTCGTGGAGCTCTTGTGTCATCTCACGGTTTTGAAATTAAGTATTTCAGAGACCGAATTAGACTTATCCAATCTAATTCTCTCGAAAATGCATGGATTGAAGATTTCACCTCCAGATCGTAGCAAAGTGTGTTATTTTATCTCCGGTCTCTGAAAGTCAATTAACAGTTATTGGCGTGATAAAACGTAACCTCCTGGCTCCATGAAATAAAGCACAGTTTCATATGAACACAAGAAAGGAAGAGTTTGGTGAACTCTTCAAGCCCATTCCACCATTCACCAACGTCGGGGTTGCCTGTATTGCCGAACTCCGAATTCTTGCTTTTTGCCGATAATCCTTAGTCTCTTTGGACAACAAAAATGTAACAACTCATCCAGAATTCACTCTTGTTTGTGTAACATCATTTCAAACGTCCATGTGTAGAAACGCTTCCTGACATCTCTGGTTGTAAATGTCATACAAAGCCCACTACTTCCAGAATATCCAATCCGCAAAATAATTTGAAGTTCATCCACCCGTCCCCTTCCCCCAGCCCGACCCAATTGTCAGCATGAAGATTTCCATCACCCTTTTATCTTTCTAAATTCTGGAGTCAAAATGCTTCATTTGTGTAATCCTCTTATCGTAAACCTGAAGAACATATATAATTTCTGTCACCCTGTATTGTTGCCGCTCTTTCGCCAACATACCCTTCCTATGCTTGAAAACAAAGGCCTATGGTGTGCTTGCCTTCATTAGACGGGGAAAAGAGTACAAGGATAGACAAGTTATGCTGCAATTTTATAGAACTTTGGCTTGGTCACTCTTGTAATATTGCGCACAATTCTTTTCACCGCACTACCAGGTGAGGGTTCAGTTTTTGGGACATTTTGCACATTATGGGCAGTTTTAGCTGTGAAAAAGGTTTGCATATACTGGCGTTGTTTTCAATAGAATGCAGGATGTTGAGGGGCTACTTGATAGATGTTTATAAAATTATGAATGCAGGAATCATCATGACACTTTTATTGTCAGGTTGGAGAGTTCATTTACTAGGCGACTCAGGTTCTAAGCATTGGACAAGGTGGGGGGAGATGCTGGGGTAGTTAGTTTGGGGTTGATGGTGGTTTCAAAAGCGATTTTCAAGGCGTGTCTTTGATCCAAATGGTGTTGAGTGCCTGGAACACTCGGCCAGAGCTGATGGTGGGAGCAGACACAACAGCAACATTCAAGAAGCATTAGAAAAGACATGATTAGGAAGGGAAAGGGGGAATACAGAACCTGCAAGTGAAAAAAATGTAAAACGTGTCGCCAGAGGCTTGTGGGCGAATGGGTTGTTCCTGTTTTGCATTGTTCTTTGGTGTTGGATAAAAATGGTAGTAGAGACAGAAGAGGGCGAGAGGAATGGAGAGATAGCGATGGAGATATGGAGAGATAGGGAGTTGATGAACAATAATGGAGAGGAAGGCAGGAAAGAAGAAGAGGTAGAGATGTCCAGAGGAATAGACGAATGTAGAGAGTCAAGCAAATTGGACAGCAGACGAATTTTAGTGATTGAGAGTGTGCATGATGGCAGCCCGATCGAATGGTGCCTCCTTTTGTTTTGAGTCCAGAGCCGGCAGACTGTTCGGAAATTCCATAGAACCTGTGGTGGAAGATTGAAACAAGTCAGTCGTACCTTGAGAGATTTAATACAATGTCAAGCGGCGGCAATGATGAGAATTTGGTTTTAAATTACATTTTCTGGTTTTAACTATTAAATTAGTGATTTTTGACTGAACGATTGATTTGCAGATACTCAGCACGAAATTCAGCTGCTGTGTGAACCTAGTCTGGTTCAAAGCACACATCGTAGGCTCTGTTCAGCAGCTGAGGATCTGAGGAGAATCCCTATTCCAGCACAAAGTAATGACATTGACAGACATTCCGAGCGATACAACTGGGACCACAAAATATCACTGTCAATGTTAACCGTGATAGGTCAAAATGATCCACAATCACAAACATAGAGTTATAGAGTCAAATAGATGTACAGCATGGAAACAGGCCCTTCGGTCTAACCTGTCCATGCCGACCAAATATCCCAACTCAATCTAGTCCTATTTGCCAGCACCCAGTCCATATCACTGCAAACTCTTCCGATTGATATATGCTAATGCCTCTTAAATGTTGCAATTGTACCAGCCTCCACCACATCCTATGGCAGCTCCTTCCATACATGTACCATCCTCTGCGTGAAAACGTTGTTCCTTAGGTCTCTTTTATATCTTTCCCTCTCGCCCTCAACCTATGACCTCTAGTTCTGGACTCCCCGAACCCAGGGAAAAGATTTTGTCTATTTATCCTATCCATGCCCCTCATAATTTTGTAAAAATCTATAAGATCGCCCCTCAGCCTCTGGCACTCCAGGGAAAACAGCCTCAGCCTGTTTCACCTCTCCCTGTAGCTCAAATCCTCTAACCCCTGGCAAAATCCTTGTAAATAGGAAGAACAGAATTGCACGGAGTATTCCAACAGTGGTCTAACCAATGCCCTGCAAAGCCGCAACATGACCTCCCATCTCCTGTACTCAATACACTTGAGTTTCTCTTTGACTCTCTTCGTTGCAGTAAGACCATACACTCCTCCTTGTATTTTTTTTTGGTAATTAAACTGTTTCTCATGTTTGAAAGATGTGAAGCATAAACGGTAGAGATGTAGCTTTGGAGTTAGAATGTGGTGGAGATACTCAACTGTGAAGCAGACTCGAGAATACTTAACACGAGCTGTTCCGTCGCGAAACCAGAGTGTTTGTGAAATTCAGTGAATGCACTTCCAAAATACAGTGCTTTGAAATCTTCAATCTAACACTATCCCACATGGCACTCCATCAGATTATTTCGGGTTATTTACCCAGTCATGATTAAAGCACCTGTCAGCAAAACTGATTGAACAGCGCTTGGAACAGTTTCTTCCTGCAGCATACTGCACATGTTCCTCAATGTCAGCAAACACAGCGAATGAAACGGAACCCAAAGGAAACAGTATCAAGGTTACTACGTCAGCCCCGAGAGAGCTGCAAAGACAGAATTGCAATTAAGACTACACAGATCAAACACTGATATTGTCTCTATGTATACATGGGGAAAGAGGAGTATTTCGACACTAAACTTCTGTTTGCAATTGCTAGAGTATTATCGGTGTCCTTTCGTCTGAATTACTTACATTCATGTTCGTACTGCCGATGAAACTATGCAAACTGAAACAAGTCGAGTAAATGGCATTTTTGAGAAATTGCTTCCTCAGGAAGTTACTTGCCTGTCTATCTTCATTGACTCTCTTTGTTAATCCATTTGAAATGTTTTTGAACTGTGTGGGTGAGAACCGCTTTTTTGACCTGAATAGAAGAGGCATATAATTGATGCCTCTTCTATTCAGGTCAAAAACGAGGTGTAAGACCAGCAGAAAGATGAATGATCTCACTGAAACACAGTGAGATCATTTTCTGTGTTAGTGAATGCGGCAGAACGTCGACAGAATTCGCAGCCTCTGTGGTGAGATATGAATATTTTATGTCCTGTTATCCATCTTCAGAACAATTCTCATTGGGGAATTTGAACTCAGTTAAGCAGAGGCGAGAAGGTGGGATCAGAGTCAGGGGTGAGGAGAGTAAATATCTTGAATTAAGGACTATTGATAAAAAAAATATACCGTTGATCTCTCATATCCTTTGTGGAATCTGTCTGCTTAATTTGTCTCTTCTGCCTGTGACTCCAGACAAATGGCAGCGTGGTTAACTCTTAACGTCTTTCCGACAATTTGGTCAACAAAGTCTAGTCCAGACAGTGAAACTAATTAACGTAAAAGCATGCTTCTGAAAATTGTGTCGTCATTGGATTGTCTGTATTGCTCCATGGAACAGATGTACAGACTTCAACTGCTTGCTTATAGTTGTAATAGAGTCAGTGGTTTTATATGTCTGTTCGAACCTATATTCGTTACCCTTCGCTTCAAATCATGCGAGAG
>NC_057758.1:7876465-7880979 GCF_004010195.1 Chiloscyllium plagiosum
TCTGAGGAGAATCCCTATTCCAGCACAAAGTAATGACATTGACAGACATTCCGAACAATACAACTGGTACCACAAAATATCACTGTCAATGCTAACCTTGATAAGGTCAAAATGATCCACAATCACAAACATAGAGTTATAGAGTCAAATGGATGCACAGCATGGAAACAGGCCCTTCGGTCTAACCTGTCCATGCCGACCAAATATCCCAACTCAATCTAGTCCCATTTGCCAGCACCCAGGCCATATCACTGCAAACTCTTCCGATTGATATATGCTAATGCCTCTTAAATGTTGCAGTTGTACCAGCCTCCACCACATCCTATGGCAGCTCCTTCCATACATGTACCATCCTCTGCGTGAAAACGTTGTTCCTTAGGTCTCTTTTATATCTTTCCCTCTCGCCCTAAACCTATGACCTCTAGTTCTGGACTCCCCGAACCCAGGGAAAAGATTTTGTCTATTTATCCTTCCATGCCCCTCATAATTTTGTAAAAATCTATAAGATCGTCCCTCAGCCTCTGGCGCTCCAGAGAAAACAGCCTCAGCCTGTTCCACCTCTCCCTGTAGCTCAAATCCTCTAACCCCTGGAAAAAATCATTGTAAATAGGAAGAACAGAATTGCACGGAGTATTCCAACAGTGGTCTAACCAATGCCCTGTAAAGCCGCAACATGACCTCCCGTCTCCTGTACTCAATACACTTGAGTTTCTCTTTGACTCTCTTCGTTGCAGTTGACACTCGTTGACACTCCTCCTTGTATTTTTTTTTTGGTAATTAAACTGTTTCTCATGTTTAAAAGATGTGAAGCATAAACGGTAGAGATGTAGCTTTGGAGTTAGAATGTGGTGGAGATACTCAACTGTGAACCAGACTCAAGAATTCTTAACACCAGCTGTTCCATCGCGAAACCAGAGTGTTTGTGAAATTCAGTGAATGCACTTCCAAAATACAGTGCTTTGAAATCTTCAAGCTAACACTCTCCCACATGGCACTCCATCAGATTATTTCGGGTTATTTACCCAGTCATGATTAAAGCACCTGTCAGCAAAACTGATTGAACAGCGCTTGGAGCAGTTTCTTCCTGCAGCATACTGCACATGTTCCTCAATGTCAGCAAACACAGCGAATGAAACGGAACCCAAAGGAAACAGTATCAAGGTTACTACGTCAGCCCCGAGAGAGCTGCAAAGACAGAATTGCAATTAAGACTACACAGATCAAACACTGATAATGTCTTTATGTGTACATGGGGAAAGAGGAGTATTTCGACACTAAACTTCTGTTTGCAATTGCTAGAGTATTATTGGTGTCCTTTCGTCTGAATTACTTACATTCATGTTCGTACTGCCGATGAAAGTAATATGGAAACTATGCAAACTGAAACAAGTCGAGTAAATGGCATTTTTGAGAAATTGCTGCCTCAGGAAGTTACTTGCCTGTCTATCTTCATTGACTCTCTTTGTTAATCCATTTGAAATGTTTTTGAACTGTGTGGGTGAGAACCGTTTTTTTGACCTGAATAGAAGAGGCATATAATTTATGCCTCTTCTATTCAGGTCAAAAACGAGGTGTAAGACCAGCAGAAAGATGAATGATCTCACTGAAACACAGTGAGATCATTTTCTGTGTTAGTGAATGCGGCAGAACGTCGACAGAATTCGCAGCCTCTGTGGTGAGATATGAATATTTTATGTCCTGTTATCCATCCTCAGAACAATTCTCATTGGGGAATTTGAACTCAGTTAAGCAGAGGCGAGAAGGTGGGATCAGGGTCAGGGGTGAGGAGAGTAAATATCTTGAATTAAGGACTATTGATAAAAAATATACCGTTGGTCTCTCATATCCTTTGTGGAATCTGTCTGCTTAATTTGTCTCTTCTGCCTGTGACTCCAGACAAACGGCAGCGTGGTTAACTCTTAACGTCTTTCCGACAATTTGGTCAACAAAGTCTAGTCCAGACAGTGAAACTAATTAACGTAAAAGCATGCTTCTGAAAATTGTGTCGTCATTGGATTCTATATTCGTTACCCTTCGCTTCAAATCATGCGAGAGGTTTTATTTGGTACTTAGCTGTCGATAAATCTTTGTGTACGCACGTTTGGCTAAGCTTGCTGCTTCTCTGTATTTCTTTGAGAATTTTCTTCAGTTATTTTGTACACCCGTTATCATCCAGTCAGGAAGGAGAGAGGAGAATTGATCACTTTTCACTGACTCAACACTTTCCTCAATTTTCAGGAAGCATGCTCATATTCAACCCAGTTTTAACTCTGTCCTTATAGGTAGACTCTACACAGAGTCTATAAAAACCTCTGTGTCGATCTATGACTGCTCAGTGCAGTATGGATACAATTTGGTTTTCCCATTGAGAACTGGTTTTCTCGTGGCTCCTCGTCAACTCTTCATACTTATATTTTAGGCAAGTGTTTTTTTTTAAGTAGACACTGACTTAATTTCTGCTTTTATTGCTGAATGCAGTTTATGGTCATAGGTTGACTGGATTTCAGGAATTTGCTGGTCATACAGCATCCAGGACATTTCCATTGTTACCCATTCTCTTTTTCCGATATTCATGACAGATAAAGGCAACATGACCAAGGAAGGCATTGTGAAACTTTTAAAGCTGCATGTCATTTTTAAGTTGTAACTTCAGCGCCTCAGAGGCAGAAAACAACATTTTTTCCCTCAGAATGGAAGTTAACACCGCTGAAGAAAAGTAATTCTAATCAAAACACTACTTATATATCTCTCTCCATATCCAGCAGGAACTGTTTAGTTACTCTTACACTTTCTTTTTTAAAGACGAAATAATTAAAATGAGTTCTATTTTTTATCTGAATTGCTTGTGATGTCCGTTTGAGTTGCAGTTATTTTACATCAAAACTACATTGTAATATCACTATGCTAAAAGACTCATAATGCATTTTGCTATCAACTATTTCACAACGTACGCAGAGTAAACGCAAATAGATACTCAACCATTCTGAAGAAGGGTCACTTTTCTTTAAAACGTTCGAACTGTTTTATCTCCTCGATAAAGTTCCAGACGTGTTGATTTTGTCCATTGTTTGAAATTTTTATGATGTCATTCAAGATGTCGCTGTACCAATCACAATTCCCGAGAGACTGCAGTTTGAGTGAATGCGATACTCCAAATGTAAGAAATATCCAAGACCAAACAAGTTAGGTGGAATTGTTTCCTACAGAGGTCTTTAGGAGTTTGCAAAGTGTCCGATGAATTCTTTTCATTGATACGTTCTCTCCTATATTGTGCCCACACCCTACAATATTCTTACGCAGTGCCCGAGTGAATTGTCTTATTCTTACTGAGGTTTATGATTCAATGAGACGGAATTGATGGTTTCATGTCGACGTTCTCGATTTCAATGTCTGCAATGGAATCCTTTGTTTTTCATTGGATGTTCAATTTCATTAACATCGGGTTATCTGAGGTCTCTCACTTCACGATGGGCTGCATTTACTGTACGAGGTTGTCTTTCATCAATAAATAATTGGGAAAACGCAAAGGTGCTCTGGTAAGTCCAATAAAGGTGAATGGAGAAATGAACCACGTTTCAGTTTACCAGAAACAGGGATGTATTCTTATAGAGAAAGACGTTAAGTTAAAACATTGTTAGCTAAACCATTTCTCGGCAGAATTCATTTTGTAGGCAAGGCAAAAGTAAGGACGGCAGATGCTGGAAACCAGAGTTTAGATCAGAGTGGTGCTGGAAAAGCACAGCAGGTCAGGCAGCATCCGAGGTGCAGGAAAATCGATGTTTCTGGCAAACGCCCTTCATCAAGAATAGAGGCAGAAAGCCTCCAGAGTGGAGAGATATATTTTTTCGACCTCAATCAAACTTATCTCCGAATCAATACCCACGGCGATTTTGCAATATTTTTCAACTCTGCTTTGAATTTGCTCCGTGCTGATGAATAAATACAAGGGTTTGGGAAGCAACTAAAATACATCAAGATACCTCCCACTTCACGTGCAATAAATTTAGTGTTTGTGAACTTGCCTCTGTAATGAACATTGCTTCTTATATTGGTAAGACACAACCTCACGGTAATTGTCAACCAGAGCAAGAGAAAGCTTACTGATATTAACGATAATAAAATGATGGATTTTCAGAGGTTCTCCATTTTTGAGTCGATTTGCTTTCCAGTCTTGGAGCTCTGGAGTTCAGTGCGGAATCGATTCGCCAACACAATACTTTGGACGGTTAATGAATTACACAAGGCAATCAGAGTAATGGGAATCGGAATGACGCAGGCGCTGTAAAACCAGACATAACGTACACCTGCGGATGAGGAACAAAATGCTGCCCGTGACCGGCAGCTCCACCACACATTGTTAATAGTTTTCTCAGGTTCATATTAAATCGCAACTGATACTTTCTTCAACACGACCACAACCGTGATAGTTATGACAAGAATGACTGCAGGTCTCTTTGTGCAGCATTTTATTTAAAATTTCTGGCCGCAGATCACGACACATCTGTCACGTCTGA
>NC_057758.1:7881512-7889359 GCF_004010195.1 Chiloscyllium plagiosum
GTAAATCTCCTCTGCACCCTCTCCAAAGCCTCTTAAAGTGTAGCGACCAGAACTCCATACAGTACTCCAAATGTGTCCTTACCAAGGTCCTGTACAGCTGCAACATCACCTCACGACTCTTGAATTCAATCCCTCTGCGAATTAACGCTAATGCGCCATAGGCCTTCTCACAAGCTCTATCCACCTGAGTGGCAACTTTCAAAGAGCTATGAACATAGACCCCAAGATCCCTCTGCTCCTCCACCTTACTAAGAACCCTAACGTTTACCCTGTATTCTGCATCCTTATTTGTCCTTCCAAAATGGACAACCTCACACTTGACAGGGTTGAACTCCGTCTGCCACTCCTCAGCCCAGCTCTACATCATATCTAAGTCCCTTTGCAGCCGACAACAGTCCTCCTCACTATCCACAACTGCACCAATCTTCTTATCGTCTGCAAATTTACTGACCCACCCTTCGACTTCCTTTTCCAAGTCATTAATAAAGATTACAAACAGCAGAGGAACCAGACCTGATCCCTGCGGAACTCCACTTGTAACTCGGCTCCAGACTGAAAATTTACCATTTACCACCACTCTCTAACTTCGACCGGTTTGCCAGTTCTATATCCAACTGGCCAAATTTCCCACTGTCCCATGCCTCCTGACTTTCCGCATAAGCCTACCATGGGGAACCTTATCAAATGCCTTACTAAAATCCATGTACACTACATCCACTGCTCTACCCTCATCCACATGCTTGGTCACCTCCTCAAAGAATTCAATAAGACTTGTAAGGCAAGACCTACATCTGACAAATCCGAGCTGGCTGTCCCTAACCTAGCAGGGTCTTTCCTGATACTCATAAATCCTATCTCACAGTACCCTTTCCATTACTTTGCCTACCACCGAAGTAAGACTAACTGGCCTGAAATTCCCGGGGTTATCCCTATTCCCTTTTTTGAACAGGGGCACAACATTCGCCACTCTCCAGTCCCCTGGTACCATCCCCGTTGACAGTGAAGACGAAAAGATCATTGCCAACGGCTCTGCAATTTCCTCTCTTGCTTCCCACATAATCCTAGGATATATCCCGTCAGGTCCGGGGTCTTGTCTATCCTCAAGTTTTTCAAAATGTCCAACACACCTTCCTTCCTAGCAAGTATATCCTCTAGCTTACCAGTCAATTTCGTACTCTCCTCTTCAATAATACGGTCCCTCTCATTTGTAAATACTGAAGAAAAGTACTCATTCATGACCTCTCCTATCTGTACCGACTCAATACACAGTCTCCCACTCCTGTCCTTGATCGGAAATACCCTAGTTCTAGTCATTCTCATGTTTCTCACATACACATAAAAAGGCCTTGGGGTTATCCTTGATCCTACCCGCCAAAGATTTAACATGCCCTCTCTTAGCTCTCCTAATCCCTTTCTTCAGCTTCCACCTGGCTATCCTGTATCCCTCCAACGCTCTGTCTGAACCTTGTTTCGTCAACCTTATGTAAGCCTCCTTCTTCCTCTTTACAAGACATTGAACCTCCATCGTGAACCAAGGTTCCCTCACACGACCATCTCTTTCCTGCCTGACAGGTACATACATATCAAGGACACGTCATATCTGTTCCTTGAAAAAGTTCCACATTTCAACGACATCCTTCCTTGACAGCCTATGCTCCCAACTTATGCTCCTCAGATCCTGTCTTGCAGCATCGTATTTACCTTCCCTCAGTTATAAACCCTACACTGTTGCACGCACCTATCTCTCTCCATAACCAAGGTGAAAGTCACAGAATTGTGGTCACCATCACCAAAATGCTCACCCACTAACAAGTACCAAATCCAATATGGCCTCACCTCTGGTCGGACAATCTCCATACTGAGTTAGAAAAGCTTCCTGGACACACTGTACAAACACCGCCCCGTCCAATCTACTTGATCTAAAGAGCTTCCAATCAATATTTGGGAAGTTGAAATCACCCATGACGACTACCCTGTGGTTTCTGCACCTTCCCAAAATCTGTTTCCCAATCTGTTTCTTCACATCTCTGCTGCTATTGGGGGGCCTATGGTAAACACCCAACAAGGTAACTGCTCCTTTCCTATTTCTGACTTCAGCCCGTACTATCTCCAAAGACAGAACCTCGTCGAACTGCCTTTCTGCAGCCATTATACAATTTCTAATTAGCAACGCCACCCCCTCCCTTTTAACTACACTCCCTAATCTTACTGAAACATCTGTAACCAGGAACCTCCAACAACCATTTCTGTCCCACTTCTATCCACGTTTCCGTGATGGCCACAACATCGTAATCCCATGTACCGATCCACGCCTTAAGTTCACCCACCTTATTTCTGATACTCCTTGCTTTGAAATATACACACTTGAACCCATCTCTGTGTCCGCAAGTATTCCCTGTCAGTGCTACCTTCTCCACAACCTCCCTACATTCTTGGACATGCTGAAAAACAGCTAACCTACTTGCTGGACTACAAGTCCGGCGGATCCCATCCCCCTGCCAAATTAGTTTAAACCACGCCCGAAGAGTGCGAGCAAACCTACCTCCCAGGATATTGGTGCCCTTCTGGTTCAGGTGCAAACCGTCCTGCTTGCACAGGTCCCACCTTCCCCTGAATGCAGTCCAATTGTCTAAATACCTGAAGCACTCCCTCCGAGACTTTCCTTGCAGCCACGTGTTCAACTGCACTCTCTTCCTATTCCTTGCTATACTGTCACGTGGCACGGGCAACAACCCAGAGATGACCACTCTGTCCGTCCTAGCTTTTAGATTCCAGTCTAACTCCCTGAGCTCCTGAATGACCTCCCCACCCCTCTTCCTACCTATATCGTTGGTGCCAATGTGCACCACGACTTTTGGCTGCACACCTTCCCCCTTAAGGATTCTGTAGACACGGTCTGAGACGTCTCGGACCCTGGCACCCGGGAGGCAACAAACCAACCGAGAGTCTCGCCCATGTCCACAGAACTGCCTGTCTGTCCCTCTTACTATAGAGTCTCCTATAACTAGCGCTCTTCTCCTCTCCCCCTTTCTCTTCTGAGCCTCAGAGCCGGACCTCGTGCCACAGACCCGATCACTGCAGCTTACCCCTGCTAGGCCCTCCCCCCCAACAGTATCCAAAGCAGTATACTTTTTGTTGAGGGGAACGACCACAGGGCATCCCTGCACTGCCTGCTTCCTCTACTTCCCACCTCTAACTGTTACCCAGCTACCTCTGTTCTCTGTCGTAACTATGTCCCTGTAGCTTCTATCTATCATCCTCTCAGCCTCTCGAATAATTCTCAGTTCATCCAACTCCAGCTCCAGTTCCCTAACGCGGTCTTTGATGAGTTGGAGCTGGCTGCACTTCCTGCAGATGAAGATGGTGGCTCTGACCGTTCCCCCTGGTGTGAGAAGCACCCGGTCATTTCCCGCCTGCATCGGACATTTCTAAAAATATCTTTTAACAAGTTGATTCGGAAAAACACGTTAAACATATCAACTCAACAGCGATAGCGACTGCTGCAAATAACGGGTAATAAATGTCTTTCAACAGCAGAATTGCAGGCTTCCCCATTTTGTGTGAACGTGAACGAACGATTTGGAGACTCTGAAGTTATCTGGGTAGCCAAAGCCGTGGCAATGGATGGGAATATATATATATATATATATATATATATATATATATAACGCATCATTTCTACATGGAAGCAGTCAATTGAATTAATCACAGGTATTTAACAAATAAAGTCGGGAAGATTTGTTTTTGGATGGAACTGGAGATCGAAAGAAACAACATTTTCAAACGGGTAAAATAAAATCTGGTTGCTTCCTACCAAAGGAGCAATGGGAATTTTTCTCAATTACATTGTCAATATCTGCGGTGAACGTCTGGTGCCCTAAATCCATGTGATGTTCATTAATCTATTTCAGGCGTAAACGCTCTGAGTTGTCGAAACATTTCGTTTCCTGCATCATATAATCTCACACTTTGGTAGTAGTTCTTATTCGGACGGCTAAACTTCCCATGTCCCTACATTCACTCAGCCAAGTCGTTCTCAATACTACCAGCAAGCTGATGGTATTTCTGATCTCTGGGCGGTATTGCCTTCTCCTGTGCATCAGAAACACTATGTATCGTCATCAAAATTTTTGCGTTTGATTTTTGACAATTAATTAGCAACATAGTATTTGAGATACAGGGTGACTCATCGCCGCTGATCGTTGCTCAGGGCCTTAAAGTTTGCAATCAGTTTTAATGGCTGAATGAATGAATTCTGATGTTTTGATTTGTTTTTTTTTTGTTGAAATCGCTGTCTCCCCATCTCAGTTACCACTTTGCCAATTCATTGCAGCTTCCCAAGCAAAATGCGTAGAGTGAGCAGTTTGTACAGCTGGCTTTACAATTCTGTAACAAACTTCGATTTTTTTCCATTACAGTTATGCTTTCTGAATCTGAACCACACTTCGTGTCGGGCCGACTGTTCCAAAGAAAAGTTCATGAATGCACGAAGTGAATTCATGGCAAGGTCTCCTCACACTAAATTTGATGTGAGCTCACAGCCTGTCTGGTCGCTGCCGTGGAAGTTAAATCGACTCAATTCAAATTTTATCAAGAGCAAAGTAAAAGTTAATTTCACCACTGCAGGGGGATCCAACACGTTTGGCAAAACGCCTCATATAAGGGGTCCTGAACAGCTTTCACATAATGTCTTTATACTGTACTTCGCTTAACCTTGTAACTCGCTCAAGGACAAGAGCTGTGAACATTCGAACTCCGGTCCACATATGGAGATGCTTTCACATTCCTTTACTGTTGATGTAATCGCTTACTGCCGTTTTGTTTTCCCTGACACTGCTGAATCGACTTTTTGCAAGACGTTGAGGACGAGGCCTTTCCTCAGACACCACCTACCTATAATACAGCTTTGTGGTGGGATCGTAACTTACTCTTGTGTGCCCTGAACATAGCCCATTATCATACATCACACTCTTCAACGTCACGGTAGGGTGGATCCACGCAATCTGAGATTCCTGCTGTGGGGGCACTTATCGTTTTTCCGTTTGGTATCCCGCTGCACTCATAAGCAAACGCCGAAGGCAGGTACGCAAGTTGGGTCTGAGACAAAGCACCATTAGTAAGACCAGTCCTACAACTAGTACAATGTGCCAGATCCAATAAGCCCATCCTCCCCAAAAGAAGGTGAGCCTTCAGAATCAGGAGTCATCTACTGGGGGAGGCTGTTGTATCGCCGCCTTCATGTGATTTATTACAATACTGATATGTTGGGACTCATCTGTATGAGGTACCTAACATTTTGCAGGCGCCCCTCTCTCGGCCCTCAGTATGTCGAGTACGAACCGATTTTATATCACTGCTTCCCTTACTGCCCTTAACTCAGTACTAATGAGTGCTAGACCTTCCTCTATCTCATTTGCTTACAATAATACACTATATGCGAGTCCATTAATCTTGTTTATTGCCACCGTTGTCCCTGCTCTCAAGAGAATAGACCACCTTATATTCGGTCCTGGTGTAGTCCAAGGGTCTGTGAGTGTGTAGCCATTCCAATGCCGTGGGATACCCCTTCAGGTTCGCCCGCTACTGGCATTTGGGCCGAACACTGTTGTGCCAGTGGACAGTATCGCAGGGGAGACGCACCCCTTTAAACATAGGGGAAAGTGGTGGTACCATTTCGCTCCACAGGCTCATATTATACCCGTCATCACAGTCTGATTATTGATAAAGGAACAAGTATTATTGATGATCGTACCATTTGCGTAGGTTGCTGAGCAAGGGTCATTGTTCAAATGCAGTGTCAAATACACTTGGAGATCCCCAAGTGGAGTCTCCTCAGATTTGTGCAAATTTGTTTCTCCCCTGCCTTCGTGTGGTGGCGCGAGATTTGCCCTAATTGCCTCCCCATATCAGTGTCAGGGCAGTTGCTTCTCACGTAAGTAGGCAGCTAACATTTCTTGTCCGGCTCTTTGTAATTGGTTCGGCAGTCTGCCGTTGAGCTGTGTCAAAATATATCCAACAAGAGTAGCCAACCTCTATTCTCTTGCGCTGTATTCGGGCCAACACACAAGCTTTGTTTCCTTCACATTGAGCGATGGTTCTTCTCGCATCCGACTGGCGTCGCCTTTACGCCATTTATCTCCTGCAGAGCCAATTCCACTACAGCGTTAGATTCGCTCCCGAGCCCTGGCCGACTACATCCGGGTTCGGGCGTGACATTAATGCGCTCAGCCCCGCTTGAGGTAAGGTCCATAATGAGGTTTGGTTGGTTGCCATGTTACTATCTTCTGTACGTCCTTCTGCATCGGTGGGGGGTGGGGTGTGGGTGGGAGGAGCGTGGGGGTGTGTGGAGCACTGTACCACTATATTCACCTGCCTATAGATGACGGAGAAGGGTCTATCAATTCCACATCACTAGACTCCCTCATCGCTCTTCTGAGTCTTGGATTTTATCACCAATGCCCTGGCACCGGCTTCCTTGATAATAGAATACACATCTCCCGTGTCAGGTGTCCCTGTAGCCGTGTTGGCTACTACTAAGTGCCAGTCACTGGGACCACAAGGATCCCTGCATAAGCATTTGTTGTCCCATTTATAGTCGTCCTGGTTACTAAACGTCCCTGGGTTGCATATAAAGTTCCATTTAGCATCCTCGAATAAGGTAACTGTCTGCGGCCGCATTCTAGATGTCCCTGCCTTTACGAATAGTCCTGCCGGGGAGCACGCTAACAGTGTGAGCTGGGGCAGAACCATATTTGTACGAGACTTCTAATCGCTACTTGCATTTATTTGTTTTCTGTGTTGTCCGATGTCTCTTCAACTCCAGCTGTACGTTTACAATGGCGAGCGTGTACCCACGTGGCTCTTTCGGCGATCTTAACAGCTGTCTGTGCTATAAGAAGCACTCGAAACGGTCCCAGCCACCTCTTCGTCATCCAGCTTTTCCTAATCATGTCTTTCACCATTATCCACTCTCCAGGTTCTACATCGTGCTGCTTCCCTTCTGCTGGTTTGGGTAGTGAGCTTTCACTTGATTCTGAATTTGAGGCAAGAATGTCAGTAGTTTTATACAGTAACACAACATCTCATCCTCACAGTGGTCTGTTAGCTGTCTTACATTACATCTTGGGGAAATTCCTGCATTGGGCGGCCGACCTAAAAAATCTCAAACGGACAAAGATTGGCTTTCCTCTCCTCCAAGATCTCATGTAAATTAGCACAATCGGAAGCGCCTTTGTCCATGTCAGCTCTCGTTCCATTTTGTTAATTTATGTTAAAGGGTGGCATTCTCTCTTTCCACTGCTGCACTGTTCGCTGGGTGGTAGACTCAGTATTGTCTCATGTTCAGTTCCAAATAATTACCGATCTGCTGTAGGGCGTTATTGACAAATGGTGTCCCATTGCCGCTACTAAGACTTCCAGGGATGCCCCATCTCGGAGTTATCTCAGTTAGCAAAGTCTTGGCTACTGCACTGGCATTCTGTTTCGACATGGGGAAGGTTTCCACTCATTTGGTAAACATATCAACTATGACCAGACAATACCCTTTCCCTTCTGTGGGTGTTACTTCAATAAAATCCATCTGTAAATGCCCAAATGGTCTATGGGTTTGGGGTTGTGTTGCCTGACGCATCAGTATTCCACTCCTCACATTGTTAGTGGCACAGCCAGCACATCGTTCACAATATTTCTGGGAGTAATGCGTCAATTCTTGAGTGTATCAGTGTGCCGAAATACTGTTGTACGCACCCCTCCCCCCTTTGACGCATTGTCCTTACCATGTGTCAGTTTGCCATAGAATGGGAATAACGATCACAGTAGACAGGGTTTACCATTAGGGCCACACCATA
>NC_057758.1:7889859-7920560 GCF_004010195.1 Chiloscyllium plagiosum
CCAGAAGGATGCCTTATGCACCAACATGTATTCATCAGCTAATTCTGCTGCCCCGATCACTTCTTGAACTTTTGGTTCCTCCACATGATTTCTTACCATCTTGCATGCGAGTTTTTTTTATACTCCTGCAGCAGAACAGTCTTTCTTAGAGCCTCAAAGTCTTCTATATTTTTAATGCACCCATCCATTTATCAAAATTACAATTCTTAAATCTTTCGAACTCAAAAAAGGTCTAACATTGCTACTTTTTGTGCTTCTGAATGGCTATCTATATGCTTCTGGTACCAATTCACAAACGCTTAAAATAGCCTGTTTTACCTCTTCAAAATCTCTTGACGCTCATTTGACAGCAGGGCAAATACCTTACGAGTTCTGCCTACTATTCTGATCTTACTTCCCCATTAATCCTCGGACCAATCTATCTGCCCAATCAATTTTTCAAATGAAATAATGAACGCTTCAACATTTTTCTGATCAAAATGTGCCAACGTTTTGACGTATTTGTATATATCACTACATTAACTTTTAATCTCCATCCTGTCAACTTGGCTTTGCTGACTAAGTCACAATTTCTCCCGTTCAAGTTCTCTATCTTTTTGTTTCGCCCTTTCTTCTGTCCCTTAGTCTCTCATTTTCTTTTCTGCCCCTTTCTCTCTCTCTCATTTTTCTGTCTTTACTCAGCAAAGTCCCTTCTCTCTTTTCCTCTTTCTCTCTTTTTTCTGCTATCTCTTTCTCGCTCTCACTTTCCACTCTCTCTTTTTATTCATCTTCGACCTCGATATTCCTGAATTGTAAATGATGTTTCTCTATCTCCACTTTACCTGTCTGTTTCGCTGACACACTAAAGTATTTGAGTAATTCTCTTACATTTCAACTTTATTTTTGTCCTTGGTTAAACCCAAATCTAATTTCTTTGCTAATTCTAAAAGCATGGCCATTCACTTTCCTTCTAGACCTTCTTGCCAAATTTGAGAATCATCTTCAAATCCAAGAAGCTCTTTAGCAATTTTAAGAGACATTTCTCTCACGTTTAAGTTGATCAACCATAAGTCGCCAAAATTTAAAAAAATTGTCCCACCTACGTTTTATTGAAAGATTGCAATGGAAAATTAACAAATTTAACATTTACTGTGAAATGTGAAAAAGAATGCCTTTCTAAATTTGACGCTGTGCTGAGCTTTACAATCAATACATTACTGACTTCTGCAGCCAGGAGATAGCTTGTCTTTGTTTGAACTTTGTAAACATTCACCTTGACATTACGACAGTTGAATTCAGCAGAATCTGAAGAAAGCATAAGAACAGTTCTGTCCACGACCAGGGAATGAGAAAATAAACAACTTATGTTTTCCCAGTCTTTGCCCTTGAGAGCGTGATAAGAATGGTATAAGAAGAGTATCTGAATTATGCTCAACTACCCCTTACATGAGATATCAGGCCAAATGTATTGGGTCAATTCTGCAGAATCTGAATAAAGCTGTTTTCTTTGCTCTTGCAGACATTTCAGTCGACAAATATCTAAAACATTAACTTGCAAATGTTTAAATCTGCTGAGAGTTTTCGTAACACCAAATCAATTAAAATCTGTTTAAAACAGTTAAAGTCCCAAATCAGAGTCGGAAACTGTTTAAATCTGGAACAAAATCCCACAAAACTTTCAATTCCCCACGACGAACCGCCAGACTGTTACGACACGGGATAAACCATATTGCTTATTTTAAACGTTCAGCAGAGAAAAGATTTATTCCGTGCAGCAATGTGCAACGCTTTGCGACTCCAAGAAGTATTTAAGTTAAACATAACAACTTTATTTTTTATGGTATAACAGATAATAATTAACTAACAACTATCTACAACTCCTTCCTGTCACCTATATTTCCCTTCTACAATAGCACTCCAATAAAACCAACCGATTATTTTTTTAAAATCATGTTTTCAAAACTCGGCAGATGTCGAATCTACTCTTACTCGGATTTCTTTTCATCTTCCAAAGGATTCCTGTTCCACAGCTTACTGATAAATAAAGACATCTGTTCTCCGGGAACTCTGCAGATACTGGTGGCTTGTCAGTTCTCATCTCAAGTGTTCAATTTTCCCCAGTTTTATACCCCCAAAGCATTGGATTGTGGCATTGGATTTTGACATTGTCAATATGCTAAATTCAAATAAGATGGGCGTTTGGTATATTTGGGGATATAATTTGAACTGATTGGACTAAGTCGAATCTGTTTTGATGTTTTCCATGGCTACCCTAACTACAGGACGAAAAGTTTAAATTTTAGCTTGTTCAGAACACTTGATACTGTATCAAGTAGTTCTGCTAGCTTTTAACTCTGTAAAGGTACATTACACCCAAATCTTCATGACACAAGCAGTTTAAATTGTTCGCCAAAATACCAAACCATAATCCAGATTGAAGGTAGTATTTAGTTAATATTAACACCAAAGAAACGATCCGATGCTTTGGTGTATAAATCTGAAAACAAATTGAACGGTTGGAAGAGAACTGTCAATCCGCTGGCATGTGCCGACTGACCAGAAAATACCTCTCTTTAAGGTACCTTTACCTATCAATGACCTGAGAAACAGAAATCCTTATGGAGAAGAAAAGAAGACAGAGCAAGATCCAAAGTGGAAATTCCACATCTCTCTGGTTTTGAAATGTGACTTTTATTTTTGCAAGATCTTAATGGGAGTATTCATCAGACTGGTATTGTGGTGGGGAAGGTAAAAGATAGATGAGAGAAAGGAGTTGAATTTAGGAGTTAGTTTATATTCTATGTTAGACTGAACGAATAATGTTCTTTTTTTTCGTTAAACTGTGACTTAGGTGTTGGTTCTTCGGCTCTCAAACTTTAACAGATTACTGCATGGGGTAACTCTTTTCTGCGTTGATGGATTAAATTTTCAGGGGGCGTTGTTACCCCGTACCGTAACAATCGCCTACGTAACTGCTCCGGGCAATGACATCTTTTCTAGAATGCGATGAACAGAACAGTGTCCTGGTCTCCAACTATAGCTGAAGCAATATTCTGCACAGCTCCAAAATGATATTTCTACTCTAATAATGTTTAGCACCGCTGAAATTTGCAAGTGCCACGTGTGTCTTCTTAACTGCACCTTTAACCTGTCATGACACATTCATAAATCTATGGAGGCAAGAACCCTAAAATTCCTCCGTTCATCAGAGCAAAAGTGCATTTTCCTTCATTTAGTACCCCAATTCTTATTCCTACTTCCAAAGTGTATGACAGCATTGTTATTAAAATGGCAGGAACTCCTCACGATATTTTAAAATGTTAGCCTGGACCCTATCTTTGTCTTAATTTAAAGAGTGATGACAAGTTGGTGTTCCAGGTGTGAAACAGCTGATAAAACAAT
This sequence comes from Chiloscyllium plagiosum, assembly GCF_004010195.1. Lineage (NCBI taxonomy): Eukaryota > Metazoa > Chordata > Chondrichthyes > Orectolobiformes > Hemiscylliidae > Chiloscyllium > Chiloscyllium plagiosum. The sequence continues at coordinate 7,893,241 of NC_057758.1, forward strand.
TCGGCTTCAAGCCAAATAGAATATAGTTAAACAGTACAGTTGAAACACGAGCACAACACAAGGAAGTTAGAGTAACTTCACGATTGGAAAGCTTAACCGCCTCGGCACAGTAACTAATAGTACATAACTGTTCCAATACATTAGCATTACATACAAAGAGGACAATTTAGAACGCAGAGTCTAACAGGCAGGATGACGCATTATTAAGAAAGAGACGAATGCAGACGAATTCCTTACGGATGCTCGCCACTTCCCTGGACAGACATATCTTATTTCTGTTACACCAAAAACAAACTTGGCAAAACCTGAACTGGGAGAATTGACCACTCCAATTCCATTCCATTGTTAACCTCGACAAATATACACCTCTGACGTTACTAAAACTCGCTTTAAAAAGGACAAAATAAAACTTTTTAAAGTGTCAGTTTATTTATAGATGTATATTCGACGTGTAGCTGATCTGCCCAATTGAAAAAAAAACGTTTATATCTTCCTCACTGTCAAAAGAAAATGCATTGTTTAGAGGTGAAAAGTTGATGGATGATGCAATGGAAGGAAATGAGAATTTTATATACCACGAAATAATGTTTCAATAATTTCAGAATTTCCCTTCATTTAAAAAAAATATATTAAATGCATCCTATTTTTTCAGCCAGGTACGTAACTGAGAATAAACCCTTATGTTCAAACATTTGCATCATCTCAAGAGGTGCTCAGTCAAAGTCGATGCAACGCTGATGAACAATTACTCTGATAATTCACTCCTTCATAGTTACCAAACTGAAGATTGTGACACTGAATCATAAAAAAGTGTGGTCTCTCCAATGTGTCACACGATACACGTTTGCCATGGCTGTGACAGACTACCTTGTCATTCTCTTCGACTTGGAGCTAAGGCACATTCTATTTGTCTATAGAGAACAATTTCCTTTCATGGAGACAATTCCCCTGTGCAGAATACATACTGTACTGTTAATGCAGCCACAGATCCATTTATCTGGATTACTGCTGCTTTCACATTTGACCGATATGTGACCATCTGCTGTAGTAAGTGGTAAAGTACATATTGCATGGTGGAGATAGCACGTGCGTTCTTTGAACAATTGCAGTGTTATGCTGGTTAAGGAAGGCCAGTTGTTATTTCATGTTCACAGGTTTCCTTAAAATGTCAAAATACTTGCGTTCATGCTGTTCTTCAACGTTTAGAGGAGAGTTCAAGAATATCCTTAAATATCCCTTCATTTTAGTTTTTCTATTTTACGATGCAAGTAACGAAATTATTTACAAGCAAGAATGCCCTTTCATTACCTTTCATGTCCTGGCCTGTGATATTGAATGGGAAGTTGCTGTCATACTCTTCACATGATCAAGCGTTCTCGCGAGGACCATCTTCACCGGGACGTGGGTTTCATGTTACGTTATCATTGCAATGGCGATCATGTCATAATTTGAGGTCTGCCTTCACTGGGTGGCACATTGGCTCAGTGGTTAACCAGGGACCCGGGTTCAATTCCAGCCTCGGGCGACTGTCTGCGTGATGTTTGCACAATCTTCCTGGTTCTGCGAGGGTTTCCTCCGTGTTATTCGGTTTTCACCCACAGTCCAAAGATGTGCGGGCCAAGTAAATTGGTCATGCTAAATTGACAATAGTGATAGGTGCATTAGTAGGGAGTATGTGAATGGATCTGGGTGGGTTACTCTTCGGAGGGTTGGTATGGACTTGTTGGACCGAAGAGCCTGTTTCTGCACTGAAAGAATCTAATCATGATGATGGTAATGTTGCCTGGGGTTTGTCTTCTGTAGTGTTGTTGGTTACTGCCGGCAGAGTGAGTAACGAGATGTGCTGATTCTCTTTCTGCAAACATCACTAAGGTATAGGGGGCAAAATATTTAGAATAAGCTCAAGGGGTTAGCATTCAAACAATCTGCTTCCGAGTGGTACAACCACAATCTTAACAGAAGAATGGGATGGAGGAGGTACTTTCTTTCTTCGATTCTTCTTTTCCCATTTTTCAATCTGAATCTGCACATTTAATGTGGTGATTTAATTTACTTTCACAGTCTTAATTCAACCTACAGTGCTGATAATCTCCAGCAATGCACATGCCGTCTTACTCACTCCCTTCATATTGTGTGATCATGTAAACATTCTTTTTTTTAACTCATTTAAATGCGTATCCGAGGCTTCATCATCCATGAGTAAATGAAAGTTGCTCCACTATTTACCATTCAAGTTTTCCTTTCCCGGAAAGATTATTATGAGTCCTTTTTTTCATAATTTGGTATTCTTCCCAAGACGCTGAAACAAGAACTGAACTTAATCTTTCATTGAGGTTGAACTCTCGATTATGCTGGTCTACCGAGGCCTCAGATAAATATTCCCAATTCCTGTTCTATTACAATTTCACTGCATCATCTGTCCTCGTCTTACCGTTTTATTTTCTGAGAGCACACAGAGAGAAACGCTTTCTTTTCCCACGGAGAAACCAGGAACTTATTTTTCATTGAATCAATCGCTCATTAATTTCTTATTGCTGTCATTCCGAAATCACCTCATTATTCCTTACTCTGTATCGCTCATTTTATGTTTCCATACCTGCAGATTGTACTTGTATTTTCCGGTATATTGGTTTTTAGTCGTTTTTAATCTCCTTCATCAAACATTTATTTTTGACGGATCGAACAATGCGTGATGACATTGTCAGATTCAAGGTTTCCTGCTTTTCTCAACAGCGGTCATCAAATAAAAAAATACCATGGACAATTTTGCAGTTGTGAGTCAAAAACAAAGGGCTGCGCAGAACTTTCACTTTATTTACTGTCGTCATGCTCGTTTACAGCTCCTGTCTCAGCACGATGTAAAACGATGGGACACTATTTTAGCTCCAGGCTACTGACAAACCTTGCCTAAGTACCGACATTCCTCTCAGTCATTCATTCCTTCTCTCAGACAATCACACCAACCGGCCAAATCCCTTTCCACATTTTCATGCTTTTTTTTTATTGTTTCAGATTTCCTCCGATTCCAGATTCCTGGCTCCTTTCTCTTTCTTCAGTGTATCAATATCAGTGTCTTTTTAATAGATTCAAACTTCCTTGCAAATTGATATTCTCTCCTGCCTCTCTGTCTATCGCACACTTAGTTGTTCGCTCGTGAAGTGTGAATTCACTGGTTGGCTAGAATTTGTAGCAAACTCAAGTTACACTTGAGATAATGGTGTTGAACATCTTTTTGAAATGCTGCAGTCTGCGTGCTGTAAGTTGACCCCATGTAGCTACTGCCCTTGAGTTTGTGGGTGGAATTGGTTTAAAATATTTAAGGTGCTGTTGAAGGATATCTGGTAAAATTCGACAATAAACCAACGTCCTGCTGAATTTAGGAATAAGTGAGAACTACAGATGATAGAGATCAGATTCGAGAGGGTGGTACCAAAAAAGCACAGCAGGTCAGACATCCAAGGAGCAGGAGACTCAAAGATGTGGGCACATAATGAAGGGCTTATCCCCGAAACGTCGATTCTCCTCCTTCTTGGATGCTACCTGACCTGCTGTGTTTTTACACCATCACATTCTCAGCACTGCTAACTTGAGCCTTGTGAATGGTGAACAGTCTTTGAGAAGTCAGGAGGTGACTTCCTCACCACAGAATCACGATCATAATATCTATTTTGGAGGGACTTTGTTAATATGGAGAGTCCAGCTGAGTTTCAGCCCTATTTATAACACACAGCATGTTTCCTGCGAAAATCCAGTGACTGAAGCTCGATAGAACATTGGCGCAATTTTTAGATATTTGCCTTATTTCAAATCTATCCTAAAGTATGTGTCTGACCATCTTTAATCCTACTTGTCAATGCTTCGAATACTATTTTACTTTGTCCCTCCTTTTCACGCTGACGACATTGATGTGACTCTGAAACTTAACTTATTTCATCCTGCTGTAAAACTTATTTTGAACATAATTAAATGCATCCTAAATCTAGCAAGCAAATATATGTTCTTTCTTTAAAATTAAATCGATGAGATGGTCACATTGTTGATGCAAATCTCCAGTACATGTACTTATTCACTGTGATAGAAATGAATGCTCTACATTTTGCTCCAGACTTTGATCCAAATTTCCTCTCAGTCAAATATCAACGTATTGTAGATTTAACACGACTTTCTGAATTAGAAGCTGGAGTTCAGGTTATTCTGTGGAAATGCTGTCTTTGTTAGTTTGGACTGAATGTGTAAAATACATTGTCTTGTAGCTGCCTAACTTTGGTTGAAAGAAGAACTCACGAACTCAAAGTTGAAATCAACACCGCAAGTGATGAGAACAGAAAGGGAGAAATACTTCAACAGTCTGTTTAACTGGTACCTCCTCGCTTGTGTGTATATTATTAATTTCAATATATAATTGGAACAATTAAATGGTGGTAAAATATTTCAAATTGAGTTAATTCGAAATGTTGATAACAGGATCAGAAATAGAATGGAATAGAATTCCGACAGTGTGGCAACAGGCTATTCTGCACAATAGGTCCAAACCAACCTTCTAAGGAGTAACCTCGCCCCCCTATGCTGTTACTCTACTTTTCTGCCTGAAGAATGTTCACCTAACCTACACATCCCAGAATATTATGTGTAATTTAGCAACGTCAATACATCTAACCTGCGCATCACTATATTGTGAAAGGAAACTCGAACACCAGGAGTTCAGCAATGCAACCACAGAGAGAATCTGCAAACTCCACACAGAATGTCACCGAGCTTGCAGTCGAACACAGGCCCCCGGTGCCGGGAGGCAGCAGTTGGAAACGCTGCAACAACATGCCGCACCAAATAGTTGATATTTTCAGAGAAAGGCGTGTTTATTTCAAAATGTCGTTGTTTAATTGTCTGGATTAAAGGGACAGTCGCAATGGAGGAAATGCATGTTTGTTTCTTTTTGTAGGGATGTCCAAATATATTTCCATCCGTTAAAAGTCTAGTTGGAGTATTTTGGCATTTACGATAAAACAACATCTTTATATGGAAGAATAAAACAGAATATCTCGATGCAATTAGTACACACAACATGATTGCAAATTAGTTCAGTCGTTAACGAGGCAGCAGAGGGTGGATGTCAGCCACCGAGTTAGTGGTGTGAATGGATGCAGTTGATGACTGGACACGTATTTATATTGCTTGCCTGCGTGCATTTTGATTTAGATTTTATTATCACGTGTACTTTACAGCAAGAATACAATGTATAGAGTGAAATTTCATTGTTGCCATAAAATGGCGACGTCTTGACTGATGTTAAAAGCAGGAAAAAGGATATAGCTTGATGATACTCAATCAGTTCTGAGTCAGTTCATTTCCGTTAACGACGCCTGCAATGGCAAATTATTGAAGGGGATGTTTTTCGAAATGATTCAAAATTGGCTCCGACGGATCCAAAGAATCACATGGAATGCGACTGTGGTGCCAAGGATGTAGAATAATAAGATCAGTTCTGAGCTTATGTAGTTCTTTAGCAAACTTGAGATATCAAGAACAGACTGATGTTGCGAAATTCTATCCTTTTGTCTTCAGAAACAAACATGACTCCAATGCATATGCGTGGACTTGGGGTGTGGGGGTAGGAAGGGTGTGATTGCTCTGTGAATTTAAATTATCCAAGATCCTTTTGTCAAATTGTTGTTTTCCAGATCAACATTAATGAATTCCCGAGAGAGGACGAGGATCACATTCTGAAGGACAATGTTCAGAATGGTCTGTGGACGTGGGCATGCAAGGTCAGATAAGTTTAAAGATCCAACCTTCTCCCCAGTCCCTGCCCCATCCTCTTATTTATCTCGAAACGCCCTTCCTATTCCCTCTATATTCCTGATGAAGGGCTTATGCCCGAAACGTCAACTCTCCGGCACCTCGGAAACTGCCTGACCTCCTGCCTTTTTAGTGCTACTCTTTTCGACACTGACTCATCAGCGTTTCCCGGATCCACTTTCTCTCACCCTAAGTCCTGCCGCTGTTCCAATTTAGCTGTGATATGTCTTTGGTGCTGTTTATATGGAGGAACACTCATTTAATTCGAGAAGAATTAAAGTATCTGCAATTTCATATTCGTGCCTTGGAGGGTGACCAACGAGTGGAAAGTATTTGCATGTATTGTTCGAGTCCTTTACGGTGTTTTCAACTTAAGTCTGCAGTCAAAGTATGTTTTCTTTGAACCCAATCACAAGCCATGAAAATTGGAGGACAAGCTAATTTTTATTGAACATCCCTAATTGCCACAGTGCTGAGAAGAATCAAAGGCATTGCTGTGGGTCTGGAGTGTTATGACGATTCTCCAGGGTTCGAGAGTGTGGTTTTGGAAAAGCACAGCAGGTCATGCAGCATCCGAGGAATAGGAGTATCGACGTTTCCGACATAAGCCCTTCATCAGGACTATTACATTTTGATATCTTGCCCTCTTTTATCTTCCCCACATCCAGCACTTTGCTTTTATCTGACTTAATCTCAATAAAATCAATTTTGTAAATTAATCCGCTATTCCTTTCCACTTCCCCATTTGGTCCATGTCCCGTTTGGATTCTGAGCTCACCTTGTTAACTGTTCACTTTATCACAATTTTACTGGCATTTGCAAACATACTGAACAACCATTCCATATTATATTGTTTCAGTCATTCACAAGATGTGGGCATCGCTGGATAAGCCAGCATTTATTGCGCACGTCGAGGACACAAAATGCACGTAAAAGTCAAGACTATTCCTATGAACCGGGCGTCACATGTACATCTTTCCAAGTAAGGACGGCAGTTCCCTTCCACAAAAAGTAAGTTGTGAACCAAATGTTCGTTATTCAGGAAGCGATAATGGATGGTTCGTTATCATCAACTCTTTTTTTCCGATTTAAAAAAAAATCAACTTCTATTGTCAGAGAGCAGTATTTGAACTCGGGTCTCCAGAACGTCAGTTATGTTTCTGGACGAAGACGCCAGCGTTCGTACACCTATGGCACCGCCTCCCCGAGTGGATGGTCGGAATGATGAAGCAAGTTTCCCATATCTCATCTCCATTACCCGATGAATCTGATCTCCCACCTTCAGTAATGTTATGGTCCCAAAGTGCAAGGACAGTTGGAGCTGCCTAGCGTCTAACGTCACTGAGTACTCCCTTATCTCGCTCAGTCTTGAAAATCTCAAGTTCAACAGAATCAATTTCCATGTGCAGCTGGTCTGCCCAATCCACTAACGTCCTTCTAAAGCATTAGACCGCTGGCATACTGTCAACCACTTGACAGATTTGGCGCCATCTGGAATACTTACTTGTCATCACTCAGGTTTTCGTCGACATTCTTCACATGTCATCGCAAACAAGGAAGGAGACCAGTGTGTATTCCTGTGGTACGCCACTGCATTCCACTCATACACCAATTCCACCACTACCTTCATGATGCTGAGAATCTTTTGTCTCTAACTTGACGAGATTTCCCCCGATCTGACGCGTCTTCTTTCCATTATTTATCAAGCACAGCGGATCAGGATAATGCATTTGCATAGTTCCTTCAAGAAGGCAGGGCAGACAGACGAGGTGGCTAAGAAGTCAGAAGTGACAGCTGCCTTTACCAGGCGATCTTGCCTCAGTATGGTGTGACTTACAACTGGAGAGACCTACCAGGAAGTTGTCCTCTCTGAAGACATCTGCAAAGATGCTGTCCTTCGTGATTGTCGTGGTCTTGGGATTGGATGATGCTGTCTTAGGAGCCTTTTCAATTTCTGTAGTGTGTCTGGTAGATGGTACACACAAGTGTAATACTGCATCGTGGCGGATGGACTGAACGAGGGGGGTAGTGGTAAGTATTACGTGTCAGGGACTGGCGTGTTGCTGAACTGTCAAATTTCTTAATTGATGTTAGATGAGCACACAATTAGGCTTATGGGGACTATTCCTTCACAGTCCTGAATAATGTCTCATCGTTGGTGGCACAGGTTTTGGGAAGGGGTTTGTAGGCAAGAGTTGTAGTGCTCTACGCAGGATTTGCAGCTTCTTACATTTATAAGAATAGTCACTTTCAATTTCCGCTTCGTTTGGGGATTTGCAGAACATTATCTGGGGCAGTGCTAGAGACTGTGCATATTTCCCGTCTCCAAAGTGTAGGTTAGATTTGATTCCACTGGAGAGGTGGTGAAACGAAGATTCAGCAGGATGTTACCCGGGATGGAGCAGGTTAGCTATGAAGAGAGGATGGATAGTTTCGTTGAATAATTTGGAGCAGTGAAGGTTTAAATTGGATCAGACAGATGTGTGCACGATTTTGACAGGCGTGAATAAGCTGAATAAAAGAATCCTCTTCCACTCAGCTGCAATGTGAAAGCACGGGGCCATCATATTATGGTGAAAGGCATGAGAGGTTTCGAGAAGGTATGAGGATATCTCTTTAAACTGCCCGTGAGGGTAGTTGAGGCTGGATAACTCAATCTTTAAAGGTGTTCTAAGTTCCACTTGAAATGTCATAGCATTAGAAGCCATGAACCTCGTGAGGCAAAGTGTGACGAGAATAGATTGATAGTCGGTGTTTCTTTTAGTTGATGTCGACTCAGTGAGACAAGGACCTTTTTTGTACAGTCTGATTCTGTGATTCTATGAGGCAAGCCGGTGGAAGCAGAAACCCTCAGGACAGTTCAAAATGTTTTAGGCAGGTAATTGTTATGCCAAGTCATAGAAGGTTTAATTTAAACGCGATCAGCGAATGGTGAGGTATGGGACGCGGACATTTAGATGCTTTGTTTCCTGACAGCGCAGACATAATGGGCTGGAAGATTTGTTTATTTGCCACATATCTCTATGCCGCAGAGACATGAATAAAAGTCGGTCTTGCACATGGAGTTAAACAAAAGACTGTAGAGACTCCAGTCGCCCCAGTCCACAAGGTTTATGGAGATGGTTGTTTTGTTAGTCAGGGCGTACGGTTGTGCAATCTCTCTTATACAATTTGAACACATTTCCTTGTGGGAGGCACAGGGTAACTGTTATTTAAATTCCATTTTTTTCCAAATTACGCTTTAAAAGGTGAAGCAAAAGCCGCTCTTGAGGGAAAATCAATCGAGCTTTCCTCACGGCTTTTGGCAAATCATTGGAGACAACAACACACCTTGCAGAACTCCATTGTGAAATACCAATACGCCCCCATCTACCACGATAGCTTTTCAGCCGGACGTCACATAGTCGCCTATGACCTGTTAAAACTCATTTTCTAGAGTGCGTCTGGTGGTGAATCTACAAACAGCCTTCGACTTGAAGTTCCCTACAGTCTGCAGGATTCAACATTGAGTTCCCTTATTGCACAGTACGAACGCCTGCTTACTTTTTGATTAGCAAAAATGTATCTCTCTTAGATTTAAAATCAACAACTAATTCAATATCGAATGCCTTTTGTGGAAGAGATTTTGAAATATCTACCACCCACCGATTGTGTGTAGATTTATTTTTTAATATCAATTCTGAACACTGCGGCCATAATTTTCAGTCTGAGCCTGCTAATTCTTGAATAAAATAATTTATCTTCAACTCATCATCAAAACTCGACCTACTCTTGTGAAATTGGGCAAAACAGGTGACGGAGATGATAGCAGCAGAGCAGTATTAAACCAGTGGCCAGAGTTCTATTAACTTTAATACGGTACTGAATTGGAGCAAGGCGAATTTTGATGGAAGTATATCAAGAATTGTAGAGGTTATTTGGAACAGCTTGTTTGCAAGTAAAGGCCTTTGATAAGTTTCCACATGGGAGGCTGCTCTGGAAAGTAAGATTGCATAGATCCAGGGTGATCTAGCAAACTCAGCGCATTTTAGCTTCATGGTCGGAAGAAGCGTTTAAGAGTGGAAGGATGCTTGTTGGACGGGAGACCTGTGACTAGGCTCATTCCTATTTGTTACTTATGTCAATGATTTGCATGATAATATACAAGGCATGATTAGTAATTTTGTAGATGATGCTAAAATATAAGGATTCCTTCACATTGACAAGGTTATCAAAATTTGCAGCAGAAGCATGCCTGCTTGGGAAGTGGGCCGAGGAAAGACAAATTGGAGTGTAGAATAGATAAGTGTAAGGTCTTGCATTTTGCAAACTCAAATCAAGGTCGGACTTTCGTGGTAAATTGTAGGGCCGTATAGAGTGTAGTGGAAGAGAGGGACCTTGTAGATCAGGTGCACAGTTCTCTGCAAGTGGAGTCACAGGTAGACAGGACAGTGAAGACAGTTTTTGGCAACTTCATCGTTTAAGCCTTTGAGTACAGACGTTGCGAAGTTAGATTGCAGTTGTACACGACTTTGGTGAGGCCGCACTTGGTGTATAGTGTTCAGTTTCGGCCAAATTGTTAAAGGAAAGACTGGAAAGAGTGCAAATGAAATATACAAGGATGTTTCCAGGACTCAGCGGTCTAAGTTATAGGTAAAGTTTAGAAAAGCATGGACTCTTGTGCTTAGAGTTTCGGAGAATAGGAGAGGAACTCAAAGAAGTGTATAAGATAATGAGTATGGATGCACTCAGTCTTTTTCCGAGGATTGTGGAATCAAGGAATATAGGGCATCAGTTTTAGGTTCGAGTAAAATAATAAAAGGGAACATAAGGGGCAGCGATTTTGCTCAGAGTGTGGTACACATATGGAATGATCTGCCAGAGGAAGTATTTGATGTGAGTACATTAAGAACATTTAAAAGATATTCGTGCCTCTATATGGAGAGAAAAGATTTAGAAGGAGAGCCTGTCGACACAAGTAATCAGTCATGAACCGTCAACAAATAATTCTTACAATGAAAACACTAAGTCACTGATAAATTGCCCGCACCACACACATACAGGCACGGTTAAAACTATTGATTTTACAGGCGGAGGGCAGGATCGAAAAGTAATCAAATGACCCCGCTCCGCAAGCATTACTGGCAAGATCATCTTGAGTATTGATGTCTGGATGTCTTTGGTCTGCTTATCCTGGTTTGTTTTTGATGAATCTGTGCACTGTATTTTTTGAGTATCTGTTCTTCTTGAATACGTTGTATCGGTGGTTCTCCTCTGTATAGGCGATCCTACGTAGGACAAACAGGAAGAAATTTAGCCACCAGGATGCACGAACACCAGCTCGCGACAAAAGGACACGACACGCTCTCCCTCGTAGCCCTACACACGGATGAAAAAAGCCACCATTTCGACTGGGACAACACATTAATCCTGGGACAGGCTAAGCAAAGACATGCCAGAGAATTCCTTGAAGCCTGGCACTCCAACCACAACGCCAAGAAACAAACACATAGATCTGGATGCCAACTATCAACCCCTCAGAAAACGAACAGGAAATGACATCACCACAAACCCCAGGAACCCCATCCAGGAGAAAAATAGAAATAGAAAGCAGGAGACACCAGCTTCGCTTCACTTGGAGGTCGCCAACAGCCCTATACCCAAGCTATCTATCGACGTAAGAGCCAAACACATCGTTGTTGGCAGGCAATCAAATACCGTGATCAATAATTTCACAGATAAATAAAATTTTGTGGCGACAAACAGTGAGGAGCATAATCGTAGCTTGCAAGAAGGCGCAGATTGGAATTCAACCTGGAGATATGTCAGATGATGTGCTTTTTCAGGACAAACTAGAATATAGAATGCATGGTGAACAATCAATATCTGACTAGCCAGATTAGCAGAGGAACATTAAATTGTTTGTCCACCATGGAACTCGACAGTCTGGAAACAGATTAATTAGCCCAACAAACCCACACCAGACCAACTGCTTACTCCGGTAATCCTTCATTTCCCTGAAGACCGCACATAAACTACACATCCTTTAAACTATGAGCAATTCATCATAATGCTCACATCTTTTGACTGTGGATGGACTCAGAGCCACCAGACAGAAACCCACGTATAAACAGGGATTACGTGCATACTCCTCACAGACTGTAGCCTGAGATTTTAAATCAAGCGCAGGTCCCTGATGATACATGCAGCAGTGCTAACCCCCCTGATGAGCCACCGTGCCACCTGTTCTATAGTATGTCAGGATTCGTGGATAAAATGTTTAATAAGGCATATGGTGTACATGCATTTGTGAATCAAAACAGAGGGTTTGCGTCCTGGAATTGCAAACATCGTTAGTTCTGCTACAACTGGAGCACAGCGAATGTTCCGGAATCCACATCACAGACTCCCGTCATTCCACTACGAAGGGTGAAATGATGATTTGGAGGGCGAAGTGGGAATTTAGCAGAAAAGGTTCAGTTATGAAGAGAGATTACACAAACTGGGGTTACTTGCATGACATGAGAACAGACAGAGAGGTGATGTGATTGAGATATGCAAAGTTAGCAGTGGCCCTGACAGGGTGGGCAAGAAGAAATATAATTCCTTCAGGGAAGGAACTATGAACAGGTGGCATAGATTTAAGGTCAGGATCAGGCGTATTCGAGGAGAATTGAGGCATTTTTTTCAGACAGAGAGTGGCGTCAATATGGAAATCACTAGCTGGAATGTTGCTCAAGGTGAAACCCTTCGTAAAATGAAAGAAGTATTTATATTAGCACGTGGAATGCCAAGCCATACACGGTTGAGGGCCGAGTTCGGTAAAATGAGAAGCAAAATGTTCATTTGATAGATTAACGGTGCAGAGCGTAGGGGTGCATTAGCCTGTTCCTGTCCTATAGATCTTCATGTCTGCTCACTTGACAAAGGTTTGCTTATTTCACATTACCATTAGCTGAGGCTCCACTGTCACTCACCCCGCCCCCCCCCACGCCTCCCGCTTGTTGAGACACTGTATACACAGTGATTGCAATGAACACAGCACATTGAATGTCGAAATTTACAGCACAATACAAGCCCTTACGCACTCGATGTTGGGCCGACCCGTGAAATTATTTTGATGCCCATTTAACCTATTGAATTCCAGTATTAACCAAATGTCTGTCCAAAGTCCATTTGAATACAATTAATGTCGGCGAGTCTACCATTGTTGCAGGCAGGCCGCTCCACGCTCCTACTACTCTCTGAGTTAAGAAAATACCCGAAATAACGGTCCTACATCTATCAACTCTCAATCGAAAAAAATGTCTCCTCATGTTAGCCTTCACCATGAGAGTAAAATGGCACTCACTATCCATTCTATCTAACAATCAGATTATCGCGATTAAGTCTTGAATCAGTCACGTCAAAATCTTCTTCCATCCAAGGAAACAGCGTCAGTTTCTCCAGTCTTTCCTCGAAAGAAATTTCTTCCATAGCAGGCAGCTTCCTACTAAATCTCCTCTGAACCCTATTCCAAAGCTTCCACATTTTTCCTTTAATGCAGTGACGAGAACTGAACACAATATTCCAAGAGCGGCTTTCCCATTGTCTTATACAGCTGAAGCATAACCACGTGGCTCCTAAACTCAATCCGTCTACCAATAAACGCCAACACACCATTTGGATTCTCCAAAACCCTATCAACCATGGAGGTAACTTCCAGGGATTTATGTTCCAGGACACCGAGATCTCTCTGTTGATCGTCCTGCATTCCTCGCATTCCTTCTGAAGGGAACTACCTCACACTTTTCTGCATTAAAGTCCATTTGCCATTTCTCAGCCCAGCACTGCAACTTATGTATGACCGTCTGTTAACCACAACATCCTTCAGCATTATTGGCAACTCTGCCTAACTTTGTATCATCCGCAAATTTATTAACCCTAACTTTCAAACCCACATCCAAATCATTTTCAAGAAATGACAAACAGCAGTGGGCTTAAAACAAATCCTGGTGGCACACCACTGGTAACTGAAGTCCAAGATGAAAATTTCTCATCAATCAATTAGTCTTCTTTCAAATAACCAATTTCTGATTCAAACCGCTCAAAAACCTTCCATCCCGAACCGCCGTATTTTTTCAAACATACTATCGTGTGGAACCTTATTAAACGCCTTACTAAAGTCCATTTACGCCATAGCAACGCTGTACCTTCATCCACCTGTTTTGTCACCTTTTCAAAGCACTTAGTAATATTAATAAAGCACGACCCACTCTTCACAGAACAGTGTTGACGAGACCTAAGCAAACTATTCATTTCCAGATGGTTATAAATTCTATCGCTAATAACCTTTTCCAACATCTTACCCTTAACGGAAGTAATGCTCACGGGCATATATTACCATGGTTGTCCCGAGTCCCCTTCTTAAACAAGGGAATGACATTTACCGAAATCCAGCCTTCTGGCACTAATTCTGTCTACAATCATGACATAAGTATAGAAGCCAACGTCTCTGCAGTCTCCTCCCTGGTTTGCAAGAGAATCTGTGGATAAATCACATTCAACACAGGGTCTTACTTATTTTCAAATTGCGAAAAAAAATATCTTTGTCAACCTCAGTCCCATACAATATTGTAGCCTGTAACTCCATATTCTCAATAACATTGCCCTTTTCCAATGTGAATACTGAGAAAAGTATTCATTACATGCTTCCCTTATTCCTCAGATTCCCCAGTCAAATTTCCACTATTGTCTTCGATTGGCCTGAACCTTACCCTAGTCATTCTTTTATTCCTGATATACTCGTGGAATGCCTTGTGGCTTTCCTTGATCCTATCTGCCAACAACCTATTTTGTCCACTTCTGGTTCTTCTTAGTCTTCTCTCTTTAGATCTGTTCTGGCTAACTTGCAACTCTCTCGCCCACTATCCACCGTGACAACATATTACTCTCGCTCCTGTTGAGAATGGTCTTTGATATCCTTTCTATATCGCTGCAACAATTCGGAGGCCGATAGAACCCTGCAAACAGATGACCTCTCCTTTCTTGTTTCTAATGTCATTCGAAATTAATTCAGTAGTTGAGTCCTCAACCGATCTCTCAGCTGCTGCCGTGCTTTCCTTGATTAAAAATGCCACACATCTCTTTTCTTGCTAACACATCTAAATCCCGGAATCTACAACAATTATTCCTGCCCCTCCTCGAATCATGTTTCTGAAATGATCACCAGATTGAAATTTCAGGGACCAACCCATGCTGTAAGATCACCCACCTTATTCCGGAGCAAGAGCGAGGTCTTGCACATCGGTTAAAAAAAAAAGAATTCAGGGACGGATTATTTTCAAATCTGTAAGAAAATTCCGAAAGCCAAAGTACAAATCTAACTGTGAGTGCTACTCTAGGTTTCTCTAAATGTTGACTTGCAGGTTGAGTCCGTGGTTAAGAAAGCAAATGTAATGTTGTCATTTATCTCAAGAGAGTTGGACTGTATAAGGAGGGATTTTCTACTAAGAATTTATAAAGCTCTGGTTAGGACACATTTAGAATTGTGTATCTTAGTTTTGGGCCCACACCTCAGGAAGGAGCGACTGGCACTGGAGCATGTCCAGCAGAGTTTCACACGGATGATCCGTGAATGGTAGGTCTAACATATGATGATGGCTGAGGATCCTGGGAATGTATTCATTTGAGTTTTGAAGGTTGAGGCGAGATCTAATAGAAACTTACAAAATAATGCATGGTTTAAAAAGGGTGGAAGCTGGTAATTTGTTTGTCAGGCGGGAATAGTAGGCACGGTGGGCACAGCCTGAGGATTAAAGAGGTTCAATTTAAAACGGAGATGAAGAGACATTTCGTCAGCCAGAGAGTGGCGGACCTGTGAAATTCATTTCCACGGAGCACAGTGGAGACCGGGACATTAAATGTCTTCAGGGCAGAATTTGATAAATTCTTAATCTTGCAAGTAATTAAGGGATTGGGGAGAGTGCGGTAACTGGCGTTGAAATGCCTATCAGCCATGGCTGAATGGTGTAGTGTACTTAATGGGTCGAATAACCTTACTTCCATTCCTGTCTTATGGACTTATGAATGCTCCTGGCATTGAATTACACACATTTAAAACCAACTTGCGGTGTGCCTGTAACCTCTCACAACCTTGTAAATCTCCCCCAGACCTCACTACCCTCAACCTCCTGTCTGCTGCAACAACAATTGAAGTTCCCATCCGACTGTTGCATTGGATTATCTTCCCCCCGCCAGCCCCCAGGGAGCAGAAGTAATTTTCTCACCCAGCATATTGATACCACTCTGGTTCAGATGAGACCATTCTGTTTGTCGATAACCCACCATTCCCAGAAAGAGCTCCAATTATCCAAGAATCCAAAACTCTTCCAGCTGAACCATTCCTGCAGCCACGTGTTCAAATCCATTCTCTCCCTGTTCCTTGCTTTTCTAGCATGTGTCACGGGCAACAAACTAGAGATAATAACTCTGTTTGTTCCATCTCTCAGCTTACAACCTAGCTCCCTGACTTTTTGCCTTAGGTCCTTACCTATCTTCCTACCTCTGTCGTTGGTGACAACTTAGACAACGACTTGGCTCTGCTTCCATTACCCGTTAAGGATAACGATAACATGATCAGAGACATCACAAACCTTGGCACCTGGGAGAAAACAAACCAATCGTGAGTCACTCTAGTTCTCACAAAAGCTGCTTTCTGTCCTCCTGACTATGGACTCTCCAATGACTAAATCTCTGCTCCTCTTCCCCTTCCCCTCTGAGCAGCAGGGACAGGCTCTCCACCAGCGATCTGTTCCCCATTACCTACCCCTGTTGTGTCTTTCCCCCAACATTACCCAAAACGGGACACTTGTTGCTGAGGCGTACCACCACAAAAAATCCCTGCACTGCCGAATGGTCCCTTTCCCTACCCCTGACGGTAGTCTATTCACCTTCCTCATGTGGCTGTAGAATAACTACCTCCCTGTAACTCCTCAAATGAACTGTCTCTGCCTTCTGAAAGACCCGACGTTCATCCAGCTCCAGCTGCAGCTCCCGAACTTGGTTCTCGAGGCAGTGGATTTGAGTGTATTTCTCACCGATGAAGTCAGCATTGAGCGTGAAATGACTTAATTAACAAACGTGCAGAAATCCGTTGAACCATTCTTGTTGTTTAAGAATGATCATTTTCTCCCCATTTCAATACACAGCGTAAAACGAAAAAATATTTATTTTAAATTACGTTGTATTCCAACAGAACAACTGTCTTGCTCTCGGTTCAGCCGGCTAAAAGAGCGACACATATATTCTGTAATTTTCTGAGCTTAGTTTAACAAGCGCATTTGGGTTTCACAAAAAAGACATCTGGATTTTTAAGTGTGACTGAAATCAACTGAGTTTCACATAAAAAGACATCTGGATTTTTAGCTTTGACTGTAAGTGGAATAAACAATCCAATTAACAAACTCATGTGTTGACGTGTTGATAGCAGTCCCACATCGATGAGTAATGTCTCTCAGGGACTTCTCTCTCTGCTCCATATAAGGATTCGTGGCTTAACTGCACAGAATAATTCTGCACCCACTGACGGGAAAGCGCCATGAATTTCAATGATTTCTCTCCATATTTTCTCGAAGGATACGGCATCCATTTATCATGGGTAGATGGAGCCTTCTACATCCAAGGTATATTCCAGGATTTTGAGAGGATATACTACCCATTACTTGCTGTCATCAGTGTCCCCCGTAAGTGCTAAGCGTCCTTATCAATTTTCTAAACCGTGTTGTACTCCTCACTCAATGTCCTGAAACGATTCCTGATCGACGTTTGCTCATAGATCGATTGTTGATTCCTCCTTACTCCCCTTGGTATATATGGTGAACTGTAAAGCTATATTAGTCCAGTCTACCTTACGTTGTCGACAGAGTGACTCATGGAGACGAGTTGGATTAATTCGCTGCTTCATATTCTCGTGCATATGGATCTATTTATCTATGAACAAATGAGAAAGGTCACCTGCAGTCCTCTGCAGTAGGTTGGCGATATTTGTTTGATAGACCATGAATAATGTGTCCAAAATTCTGCGTCTGTAGATCCATTGTATTTAATATAAGATGAGAGCATAGCAGGATACACACACACACACACACAATCTCTCACAGAATCTCACTTTTACCAAAATGCATACACCCACTATCACTCACATACAATCTTTCAGATTCTTTCCCAAATGCACATAAACATTCACTGTCTCACTTTCTTGCTGTATCTATTACAGACGTGCACGCACACACACACACAACACAGACACACACAGACATACAGATACACACACATATTCACGCCACAATCTATGACAAACACGCAGATATTCAGACAGTCTCACCTGCACACACTGACAAAATACGCCCCATGTCGAAAAGGGTGGTGCTGGAAAAGCACAGTGGAGTGGCAGCATCGCAGGAGGAGGAGAGATGACGTTTAGAGCATCAGACCAACATCAGCAATGAGGGGGTGGGACAAGGGGCTTGAGGGATAAATGGGATTTGCAGGGAAAGATAACTGAGAATACGATTTTTAGATTGAGGTTGGCAATGATGGGGATAGTTTGGAAAGGAGGGCGGAGCGGAGAGGTATAGAAAAATGGAGAGTTAGGACAGTTCATGAGGGCGGAGCTGATTTTGAAGGTTGGCTGTGGAATAGGGTGGGGAGTGGGGTGGGAGGGAGCTAAAGAACTTGGTGAAATGTACATTGATCCGGTGCAATGGAGGATCCCATGGGCGGAAGATAATGTCTTCTTCCTCCAGGCGTCGCGAGACGAGAGTCTGGAAGTGGAGGAGATCCAGGACTCGCATGTTCTTGACTGTTAAGAGGGGGAGGTAAAGTGTTCTGCCACAGGGCAGTGGGATTATTTACTCCATGTTTCCGATAGATGATCTCAGAAACGTTCCACAAGTAGCCTTCCAGTCACCCCAATTTCGAGGAGATCACACGAAAAGAAATGACAACAGTAGATGTCGTGTGCAGAAGCAAAGCTAAATCTCTGTGCAAATGCGAAAGGATCGTTTTGGAACATGGACGGAGGTGAGTTTGAGGTGTGTGTGCAAATTCTGCTCATTCAGTGATGTTAACGAAAGGTGCCAGGAGTGGATAATGTGGTGGTGGAGGCCGTGGCCCTAACGAGGGAGTCACAGTGGTTGCTGCGAAATGCAGATAGCAGTGGAAAGAGAAATATATCCCAGGTGGCGGACATGACTGAGGGTGTTAAGTTGTACCTAGAGATTGGTGTGGTGCAAGTTGAGGAGCGGGGAATTCTGACCTTGTTGCAATTGAAGGGGTAGGGTTTAAGGGAAGAGCTGAGCGAAATGGAGAAGATGCACTGGAGAGTGTTTTCGACTCGGGGGAGAGGAATTTGCAGACCTTGAAGAAGGAGGCCATCTGGGAATTTCTTTGGTTGATTAGATGCGGCAGATAAATTGTACGGAACGGATCGAGCTTTCACAGATGCCAAGGTGGGAGGAGGTGCTGTGCAGGTAGCTGTGGGAGCCAGTGGGATTCAATTCGATATCAGTGTTGGGTCTGTCACCGGAATAGAAGACGGAGAGGAAGTGGAGGGAGGTGCCCGAGATGGTCTCAGTGTATTTGAGGTCAGGGTAGAAGGTATTGGTGAGGCTAATAAATTGTTCATGCTGCTCGCGGGAGCGGGAGATGTCGCCGATACATTCTTGATGAAGCGGTGAAAATGGTGGAGATTGGGACCCATGCAGGTGGCCAGGATTGACCCTTTTCACTGCAGGAAGTGGGATGATAGGAAGAAGGTTTTGTTGAGGGTGAGGTCCAGTTCAGCAAATCGGATGAACATGTCAGTGGAACTGTACCATTTGGGTCATCGGATGAGGACGAATTTGAGGCCATGCAGGCCTTAGTCATGGCAGAAGAATATGAAGGGGGTCTACATATGGTGAAGATGAGGCTTGGGAGCCAGATAAATGAAAGTCATGGGCGAAGTGGATGGATTGGGTGACAGCCCGAACATATGCGCGGAGAACCTAGACCAAGCTGGACAGGAGAGGGCCGAGGTATGGATTAGCACGTTCTTTGTGGAAGGAGATGTGTGAGACATTGGGTCAACCAGGGCAGTCAGGTTTGTGAATTTTAGGTCTTGGATCGAACCCGGCAATGCGATGTTGCCGGCTGAGGTTTGAGGCTGTGGATGGGAGATCCCCGAGGTGATGAGTTTGTGGGCGGTCTGGATGTTGATAGTTTGGTGTTGGAGAGTGAGCTCGTGGTTAAGTGGGCAGCAGGAAAATGCGTCCCTGAGTTGATGCCAGTCTTCAGAGTTGTGGAGATTAGTGCACCAACCTACCACTGTGCCCGCTTTGTCAACTGGTATGGTGGGTAGCGATAGACATCATCATAGTTCCCAGCAGTGCCTGCCTCTTCCTCGAGTATGGGGAACAGTGCATCTTCGCAGCTGCACCGGCACCATTACCAAACATTTCCCCCGCTATATTGATGATTGTATCAGCGCCATCTCGTGCTCCAACGAGGTGTTTGAACAGTACATACATTTTAATAAGACTTTACACCCTGACCACAAATTCACCTGGACCATTTCGCTCACCTCCCTCTCTTTCCTGTACCTCTCTATTTCCGTTTCTAGCGCCAGACTCAACACAGAAAGTAATTTCCCGGCTCACTTAGTCGACGACAGCCTTCAGCACATCACTTTTTCTGCACATATGCCCTTGAAGTGCACCCACCCAATCACAGGAAGCACAGACCCCCTCCCCACCCCGCCACCCCCAGCTCCTCACCTGCTTCCCCACCAACCAGCAGATACAACGCATCATCCTCGGCTATTTATACCATCTAGAAACAGACCATGCCAGCAGAGGTATATTTCCCGTCCACCCCTCCCTGCGTTCCGCAGAGACCATTCGCTCCGGACTCCCTTGTTAGGTCCACAGCTCACAGCAACCCACAATCCACTCCCAGCATCATCCCTTGCCAACGTACGACATAAAAAACCTCCGCCGACACCTCTATACTCACCACTGTCCAAGTCCACAAAGGATCCTTCCACAACCGAAAGCAATTTAACTTCACTTCCACACACGCCTTCTACTGTTTTTGTTGCTCTCACTGTGCACTCCTCCAATTAAAGGAGCCAGGACATTTACTTGCAGAACGTTTCGGAGATCATCTCCGAGACACATGCACAAAGTCCCCATCGCCCTGTGGCCAAATACTTTAACTCGCCTTCCCAATCCGCCAAATGCATGCACATCCTGAGCCGTTTCCACATCCAACATCTAGCCACCCAACAACTGGATGAATAATGCCGCATCTTCCGCCTTTGGTCTTTGCAAACACATGGGATCAATGCAGGTTTCTCCAGTTTCTTCATTCGACAGCACCCCTCTTGTTCCAACTTATTCCAGAGCCAACATTCCCACTCGACACCACCCTCTCTCTGGAACTGTCCAAACTGTCCACTTTCCTTCCTACAAATCCCTTCCACCCTCCTTTTCGACAAATCAAATTAATACCTCATCTCCATCTACCTATCGCATTCTCGGCTATCTCCCCCACAGTCCAACACCTCCCATTGATCTCTCACCCAATTGGCCTATCCCCTGATTGCTGTTGAAAGCTTATGCTCGAAATGTCGAGTCGACGGCTCATTGGATGCTCCCTGACAGGCTGTGCATTTCCAACACGACATTTTCGTCACTTTCTCCAATAACGTTATTTTTACTAATTACCTAAATCAGAGTGCAGAATGCGAATTTGGAAGGTATTCGTTGATTTTTCTGTAATGTGCTTTCTTAATGGGAAACACAATGCAACAATGATGGATGGAATGAAGGTTGATGATTGCAGTTTCTTCCCTCATCAAACCTTAAGTCTTATATCAAAGTTTCCATTTCCACAGTTAATATAGTGACGATTGTAATCCTGTTCCGTGGGAAGTGTGGACTCTCCAGTTGTGTCACTCTCTATCTGATGGCCATGGCAATGGCAGATTTACTGGTGGTCATCCTTGACCTGATATTAAGACATATTCCGATTGTTTATTCAGACGTCTTTGTTTTCTTGGAGGATATAGATGTATGCAACATTCATGCTGTCCTGCTTTATGCAGCATCCGATTGCTCAGTCTGGTTCACCGTCACATTCACCTTCGACCGCTTGGTGGCCATTCGTTGCCAGAAGTTGAAAACTAAATATTGTAGCGAGAAAACAGCGGCGGTTGTGCTCGGAACAGTGACTGTACTCAGCTTCTTAAATAATATCAGCTGGTATTTTATGTATAACGGTAATTATCGTTTATCTAATCATCCTATGTTTTGTGTTATGGAATTGAGTGATGATAATTTGGAGTTATGGGCCATAATTGAAAATGTTCACTACATTCTCACACCCTGTCTCCCATTCTTCTTGATTCTGCTACTCAACATTTTCACTGTCAGACATATTGTAGTGAGCAGCAGAGCCCGCAGGAGACTCCGGGGGTACAGCAATGGGGAGGGTCCTAGAGACGTGGAGATGGAGAACCGAAGAAAGTCAATTGTTCTTATGTTTCTGATTTCTGGCAACTTCATCCTGCTGTGGGCAGTGTTTGCCGTGAATGCAATGCTTGAACGAATGGATAATCTGGGCTATTTGATTTATGTGGCCGAATATGTCCTAGAATTAGGATTTATTCTCCAGCTCCTGAGTTGCTGCACAAACACTGGAATCTACATCGTGACTCAGAATAGGTTCAGAGGACAATTCAAGAATTTGGTGATATATCCCTTCAGTCTGATTACTCATTTAATCAAACGGCAAGTTAACTCCTGCTCTTGGTTCCAATGACACACCCTGCTTCACAACGACGATTTAGACTAATTGACATACGGTATTCCAAATGAAATCCGACTAGAGCCTTGCACAGCATTAGCATTTATCCATGGATTTTCATTCTAGCACTGTCAAAATGAATGTCTTCCTTGCCTCCAAGTGAACCTGCAAACCAAACTATAGAAACCCCGAAACAGGACTCACAACTCTCTCATGGGTTCAAAATTCCGAATTCCTCCCTAATTAAGAAAACAATCTATGCCCCTTCTCCTTGCAATCATATTTCATCTCGTTCTATTTTATTTCCACATTGTATTACATTTTAACATTATAGTTGGCTGTCTTGTTGGGAAAGCTTGGAGAATAATATGGCTATTCGATGTTGATTGACACAACTATTAAAATAGATATGGATAAAAATCTGTTGTGGTTTTTAGACAATCATTTGACATAAATATTAAAATATTGTCTTCAGCCACTTCCTTTCCGACCAACTTGCCCTCCTAGCGAACCCTTCCCAATTTAAAGTATAGTTTACACATCTAAACATCTTCTGAACATTCGTAACCTCACATTTATGTCCTTGTTTTCGACCAGTTATTTCATTCTCCACTCTCTTCGTCTGCCCGAGTCCTTCAGTATCCTCCCCATCTTGTTACCAGTCCCACCAGACCGCAAACTATATGATTGAACTCTTAGAACTTTTCCAAAATTTTGTTCCCCTCAGTCTACACTCTCGTCGTCTCTTGGCAAAAATGCACAGTTCAAAGGCAATTTCCTTTACTTCATATCCCTTAAATCTTGGCGTGAAGCAAAAATC
Source organism: Chiloscyllium plagiosum (assembly GCF_004010195.1). Classification (NCBI taxonomy): domain Eukaryota; kingdom Metazoa; phylum Chordata; class Chondrichthyes; order Orectolobiformes; family Hemiscylliidae; genus Chiloscyllium; species Chiloscyllium plagiosum. The sequence goes on from NC_057758.1 coordinate 7,916,663, forward strand.
ATTCATGCAGACTTAAAATTAATAATTGACGCAGCAACCTCTGCCATTTGTGCAAATGTTCCAAATAGTTCGCACCCTTTGCGTGAAACAGCTCTTTCGAAATCTCACTTGAACAGTCACGTCCTAAATCGCAGAACATGCCCCCAGTTCTGGAGCCCCCAATGTGTGGATCGACCATCTCTTTAAATAAATTAGAGTGTGCTGGAGAAGCACAGCAGGTCAGGCAGCATCCGAGGAGCAGGAAAATCGAAGTTTCCGGCAAAATCCCTTAAACAGGAATAGATGCAGGCTGTCTGCAGAGTGGAGAGGTCAATGTGAGGAGGTGGGGGTAGGTAGAATGTAGCATAGAGTACAATCGGTGAATTCGGTCAGAGAGGAGGGTGATAGGTCAGAGAGGAGGTTGGGGGAAGGTAGCAAAGAGTACAATGGGGGAATGGAGTGGGGATGAAGGTGATAGGTCACAGAGGAGGGTGGGGTGGATAGGTGGAAAGGAAGATTCTTCATGTCACCCCAGTTCCAAACCTCCAGCTCAGCACTGCCCCATGATCTGTCCTACCTGCCGATCTTCCTTTCCACCTATCCACTCTACCACCTCTCCGACGTATCACCTTCATCCCCACCCCAGTCATGCATTCTTTGCGAAAGTCCCCAACCATCTTCTCTGAACTATCACCTCCATCCCCACCCCCATTCACCTATTGTACTGTATGCGACTTCCTCCACGCCCCACCCCCTCACATTTGTCTTTTCATTCTGCAGGCACCCTTCTTCTATTCCTCATGAAGGGCTTTTGCTCGATACGTCGATTTTCCTGCTCCTCGAATGCTGCCTGACCTGCTCTGCTTTTGCAGCACCACTCTAATCAATATAAGAATTAAAAAGGGACGTTAACAGAGGAGATATTTTGAGATGTGTTGGAAATCACATGACTACTACCATTAGAGCACTTTACCTGAATTCGTAATCAGGTCAATGAATTAACAGCACAACTCATTTCGAATGAATACATTTTACTAGACATTACGGAGACATGGTTCCAGGATGGACATGACTGAGAGTTAATTCTCCAGCGTTTCAGAGTATTTGGAAGGACCGACAGGAAGGTAAAGGAAGTGGTGTAGCTCTGATATTCAGGGAAAACATCAGAATACGTTTGAATTCATTTGGGTGGCAATGAGAAATTCGAAGACAAAAAAACTCACTGATATGCATAGTCAAAAGGACACAAAATAATGACATCACACGGGAGTGGGCAAAAAAAGAGAAAAAAATACTAATGCCTGCAAAATGACACGGCAACTATCACGGGGGATTTTAATCTCATTTGATTGTTTGAACCAGCTCAGTCTGGGCCGCTTTGTGGACGGGTTATGTTGAGTGCATCCGATATAGTACCTTTGAGAAGAATGCAATGAAACCGAAGAAGGAGCAAACAATCCTTGTGCATGCCCTGTGTAATGAGACAGGAATAGCTAATGACCCCATTCCTCTTGGAAAGAGCAAACACAGTATCGTTGAATTCAGAACACAGATGGACATATGAAGGTAAAAGCCAAAAGCAGAGTTCTGTGCTTAAAGAACAGAGATTACAATAGACTGAGGGGGAACTGGGCTAAAGTAGATTGGAAACAAATATGTTATGGTGGGACAGTTGACTTGCAGTGGAAGACTTTTAATGCAATTCTCCAATGATTTTAGGAAAAGTATATTCAGTGAAAATGAAGGACTGAAAGAAAATGGATAATCTTTCACGGGTGTTTTTCGAAAAAAAAGTAATCTACCCAATTGGAATAGAAGGCATACAAATTAGTCAAGAATAGCAGGAAAATAAAATATTTGGAAAAATAAATTAAAGGTCACCAGAAACTCACAAGCATCGTTATAAAGAAAAGGATCACAGAACACGAGAGAAAAATGACGAGCACAAGCAAGAAAGGTGGAAAGCAAAAATGTCTGTAAAATATAAAACAAAAAAAGTTACTAAAATAAACGTTGATCCTTGGGAGGAGGATGAGAAGGGGCATTTCGTTAGAAGATAGGATGACTTGACTCAGGCATGGAATATGTATTTTTCATCGATCATCACAGTGTCTAACATTAATAACATGCCAGTAATTCACAAAGTGATGAAGGTAGATGATTACATGGAAACAATCATTATTCGTGTACAGTTTGACCTGCCAAAGGAGCTCAGGTAGAGAGGTCTCGTGGCCCTGGTGGAATGCATCCCTGAGCAGTAAAAGGGATGGCCGGGAGAAACAGAAGGTGCACTTGTACAATTTTCCAAAATTCGCTGGACACTGGGGCAGATTCAGTAGATTGGAAAAGTGCATGTGTGACACCACTGTTTAAAAAGGAAATTAGAAAAAAGATGTATTAGGCAATCGAACGGTTAGCTTCGTCTTTGTCATGGGAAGATGATTCAGTCTATTATACAGGAAGAAATAGCAGGCATTTTGATCGAAATTCTCCACTTGAGCGGACGCAGCATGTATACATGAAACATAGGTCATAGTTAACAAGTCTTTGGAATTCTATGAAGACATGCTGAGCAAGGTGGATAGCCGTGATCCTGTGGATCTGGTGTAGCTAGATTTCCAAAAGACTAGGACAACGTGCCACACAACGGCTGCTGCATAACATAAAGATGCATGGTGTTACGGGTTAATTATTAGAAAGGTTGGAGAACTGGTTGACTAACAGGAAACAAAGAGCGGTGATAAATGATTGACAAACTAGTTGGCAATATGTAACTTGTGGTGTGCCTCAGCCAGTAATGTTGGGACTGAAATTATTTACAACTTATATGGATGATTTGGAGTTGGGGACTACTTTGAGTGTGTCAAGTTTGTAGGTGGAACTGAAATGAGTGACAGATCAAAGTGCACAGAGAACTTTGAAACCTTGCAGAGGAACATAGATGCTTTAAGTGAATGACCAAAGCCGTGGCAGGTGGCATACAATGTCAATAAACGGGAAGTCCTTCACTTTGTTAAGAGTAACAGTCATAAAAGATGATTGTTTAAATTGAAAAATGTTGCAGCACGATGTGTGCAGAGGGGCCCGGATGTACTTTTACATGAATCACAGAGCCGTTGGTCTGCAGGCAGAAGAGGGAATTAGGAAGGTAAATGAAATTTTGCCTTTCATTGCTGAAGCGATTGTGTTTTAAAGCAGGGACTTCTTGTTGCATCTGTAAAAGGCGTCGATAAGGGCACAACTGGAATACTGCTTGCAGTTTCGGTTTCCATACATGAGAAAGGATGTACAATCACTAGAGGGGCTGCAGTGGAGGTACACTAGGTTATTTGTGGAGGTGAGGGTGGCCGGCTTATGTGACACACTGAGTAGACTGGCATTGTATTCATTCGAATCTTGAAGAATGAGTCGTGAACTTACTCAAATAAATACAACTATGAAGGGAGCAGATCAGATCGAAGCAGAGAGGATGTTTCCAGAGGCAGTTGAAACGAGGACAGGAGGGAATAGAATTAAAATCTTGGGGAGCATAATTAGGACTTATTTGGAAAGGAACTTCATCATCCAGAGAGTTCTATATCTGTGAAAATCCTGGCGCAGTGAAGTATTGATGCCAGTTTTGTAAACTTTTTAAAAGATAAGACAGGTTTTTAAACAAAGAAGGAACTAAGGATGATGATGACAGTGCGGCTAAGTAGAGCTGAATCCACGAAAAGATCAGCAACAGTTTTATTGAATGGCAGAGCATGCTCCAAGCGCCAGATGGCCTACTTCTGCTCCTAGTTTTCATGTTATTAGATTAGTTTCCCAACAGAGTGGAAACAGGCCCTTCGTCCCAAAAAGTCCACATCAACCCTCCAAAGAGTAACCCACACACACCCATTTCCCTCTGACTAGTGCACCTAACACTGGGCAATGT
>NC_057758.1:7920602-7921479 GCF_004010195.1 Chiloscyllium plagiosum
CGTGTTTACATGTGCACAATATTCTGAAAGCAAAGTCAAGGAGGTGGAGTTCCTTTCATGATCAAGCATGAAATGACAGCTGCACTAAGAAAAGAAACTGGCATTAAGGATCAGAATATTGAATTATTTCAAGTGGAAATTAAAATCAAGGGAGGAACTTTAAACATGGACAGATTGAATATTGAACTGGAAGGATGCCATTCAGCCTTTCCAGCCTGCTCAGTCATCCATCACTATTATGACTGATGGTACAACTCAATATCCTCACCGTGATTTCTCCCCATAACGTTTGACAACAAGACGGCCTCAAGTGCTATACCCAGCCTCTTCTTGACCACATTTCATGCTTCCTGTGGTAATGATTTACACAGATTTACCCTGTATTTACGTCCTAAATTGTCCACCCGAATCCTCATACAGTGACCCCTGATTCTGGACGTCCCAACCATCAGGAACATCGTCTCTACATCTACACTGTCTATTCTTCTTAGACTGTTCTTAGTCTATATGAGATCCTCGCTCATTCATCCGAACTCAACGAAAAAGAAACATAACTGATTAAATGTCTGCTCATACGTTAGTCCCACCATCCCCGGAATCACTCTGGTAAAACTTCACTTCACTCCCACGAGGGCAAGAACATCCATCCTCAAAAAAGCAGACAACCTTTCGATGTGACCACACCAAGGCCTTATATAACAGCCACAAAACATCCCTGTTCCTGCACTCGCAGTGAAGGCCAACATAATATTTGCCTTGTTTACCTTCTGTTGCACGGATGCACAAGAAGTCCAAAGTCCCACTGCACACTTGCTTCCTCCCAATTCGCAGCCATTCAGTTCTTAATCTGCCGTCTTGTTTTTGCATTCGAAGTGAA
>NC_057758.1:7921979-7928432 GCF_004010195.1 Chiloscyllium plagiosum
GAGATTATCGCACTGTTGGAGTGAGGAAGGATAAATTAAGAGAGAAGGAGAGCTCTGCCTTAAACGAATAAACGAATCTGCCTTAGAATTATGAGATAGATTTGATCACCATGTGTTCAACATATTATTCCCAAAAGATAACCAGATGGTGGTGTTGAAAAAGTATGGTTTGGAGCTGAATGTCAAAATCTTTGCGAGCTCATGGGTGACTAACCTGTCCTGATGAAATTCAAAACCCCTGTTCACACAGTGTTTGGACGGATATTATCTAACCAGTGTGAATGCATGCATGGTCAACGATGTGAATCTTTCCAAAACCATTTCCTTGATATACACAAATGAATTAACATTTAAACTGTCAAAGAGCATTTTTAATTCCTTGGTATGAACAACAGGAACAATGCTTCAGCTGTCGTTATTTGTGAATATGTTGGTCTATCTGTTGGGGTGGCACGTTCACTCAGGGCTTAGCACTGCTGTGGGCGGCACGGTGAAAACAGTGGGTAGCACTGCTGCCTCACAGCGCCAGAGACCCGGGTCCAATTCCCACCTAAGGCAGCTGTCTGTGTGTGGTTTTCACATTCTCCCCGTGTCTGCGTGGGTTTTCTCCGGGTGCTCCGGTTTCCTCCCACAGATCAAAAAATGTGCAGGTTAGGTGGATCATGCTAAATTGCTCGTAGTGTTAGGTGAAGGGGTGAATGTAGGGGAATGTGTCTGGGTGTGTTGCTCTTCATAGAACATAGAACATAGAAAAATACAGCGCAGTACAGGCATTTTGGCCTTCGATGTTGCGCCGATCCAAGCCCACTTAACCTACACTAGCCCACTATCCTCCATATGCCTATCCAATGCCCGTTTAAATGCCCATAAAGGGGGAGAGTCCACCACTGCTACTGGCTAGACTGGCAGACTGTTAAACACAAGTTAGGTGTGTTACTGCTCAGTGTGAATGCTGTGTTTCCTATCAAAAATCATTTGATAATAGGGATCAAACAAACCCTCTTCGGAGGGTTGGTGTGGACGTGTTGGGCTGAAAGGCCTGTTTTGACACTGTAAGTAATCTCATCTAATCTAATTTAATCTAATCTGCAGCCTGGACGGCTGACTGAATGCCTTCACATGCTCGGTGCAGCTGAATGGTCTCGCCTCAGTGTGACTCTTCCCAGTGGCGTCTCAGCAGGCAGGATGATTGAGTTAATCCCTTCCCATAAACAGGAGAGGTGAAGGGTTTCTCTCTAGTTGGAAATCGCTGATGTTTTAGCCGGTTCAATTACTGTGTAAATCCTTTCTTACACAGTGGTGTCTCCAAGAAAATTCTTTGGTATCTCAGCAGGTATGAAGACACAGTGAAACCCTTTCCACATTCAGAGAAAGTGAATAGTTTTCCCCAGTGTGAGCTCGAATGTGTCTCATCAGGAAAGTTGACTGTGTGAAGCCCTTCCTACATTCACATCAGCTGAATAGTTTCTCGCCACTACCAAGCGATGTAAGTGCTTGCAGGTGTGTTGACTGAGCTAAACCGTTTTCACACCAACGGCAGGTGACCAACTACTCCCAGTGGGATTTCCCGCTGGGCTGGGTAAGAATTTCCTTCCAGCAATCCACATTTTTGCCAGGGTCCCGTCCTAGTGTGACTGTGCTGGTGTTTTGACATTTCAGACTGTTAAACACAAGTTAGGTGTGTTACTGCTCAGTGTGAATGCTGCTGTTTCCTATCAACACTGAAGGAAGCACGTTGTAGATCTACAAATTAACCAGACTTTTCCCGATTTCTCACCAACCCATTTGATCGCTCATTAATAAAACTAGCACAGAAATAAAATTCAAGAAAACTGAACTGAAGACAGAAATTGCTGAAACTCTTACTCGGTCGAGTAGCATTTGAATCGTTCTTTTTGATATTTACTGACCTTGACATTTGCTTTGAGCAGACATCATTTACACGAGTTTTGTGCACTGGTTTTCTGATGATTGGTGATGAAATTGCGCTTATAACAAGGTTAGTTTGTCTTAGTTTTTTTTTTCAAGAGAGATCAAGGTGGAAGTGCTGAAATATCTGGGCCAGAGCGTTGAGAAAAGTGGCAGGGGAATGGTTAGTTATAGAATCAAAGAGTTAAAGTGTTGTACAGAACGGAATCAGACTCTTCTGTCCAACTCGTCCATGCCGACTCGATAACCCAACCCAATCTAGATCCACATGCCAGCACGCGGCCCATTTCCCTCCAAACTCTTTCTATTCATGTACACATCCAGATGCCCAATAAATGTTGCAATTGGATTAGCCTTCACTACTTCATCTGGCAGCTCATTCCATACACGTACCAACTACTGCGTGAAAACGTTCCCCCTGAGTCCTCTTTTCTCGGGATGGGACCATTCGCAGCCGCTGAATCGCCAGCGCCCTTTCACCACCGAGGAAGCTTCGCCACTGCCCATTGGTCACTGAAGACAATTCTCCAGTTTGCGACAATGCCAATTTGTGGAACATGAATTTTTAGTATGGAAACATATATCATTAGTAAACGTGGTTTTTGTAACAGGAATCTTTGGTATGGAAACAGATATTATTTTATCAACTTGGAAATAAAATGTTGATAAAAGTTACCACGATGGTTTGACATATATTTTTGATAAACTATCCAAGAGTGGTTCATTTATTCAGTTTTGGCGATGTGAACAAAGGGGCAGATGTAATGGACGGATCCACACCAAGAGTGGCACTGTGATAAAAAACAATTAATGGACAGAAACATTCTCCTTCCGCAGCAAGTGGCAAAGTTGGGAAAGTGAAAATAAGTTTAAAACTTCGTGCAGAAGAATCTCAGGAATTACCTAGTGTTCTTATTAATGAATATTTAGCTGATGTCCCTCAGTCAGTTCTAGCACCTTTACCGACGACAAGCAACATGCAGAAAATAATTTGACGAAAAAGGAATGGTATTCGTTTAGCGCCACAAAATCCTACTGATCTTCAGCATTCGGTGATTCCAATCAGATACAAAGTATTTAAGTTGGATAACGGAGGAGAAGAAAAACTTCTTTTGGCGGATAGTGGTCAAGAACATAATCGAATAATCATATTTGGTAGGGAAACTTGGATACATCATTTAGCAGAATCCACCTGGTTTGTGGATGGTACATTCAACATAGCCCCGATGTTATTCTCTCAGGTATATTTTCTTTTAGAAAAGAGAATTGATCGGGTTCATCCAATATTGTATATACTTCTACCAAATAAGCAGCGTTCACCGTATGTTTGCATGTTTGAAATGGTGAAGTCCTTGGTACCTAATCCCAGACCACAGTATATCCATTGTGACTTTGAGCAGGCAGCTGTCAGTGCGATGAGAGAATGTTTTCCAGAAGTTAGAATTAGGGGTCTTTTCTTTCATTGGCGCAAAGTATGTATAAACATATTGCTGCAGTTGGAGCAACTCGTTAATACAACACTAATCCTGACGATGCTTTAAAAGCAATAATGATAATTGATTTATATTTGGAACAGTTGATAGCGGGTTACATTCCACAAATAAAGCTTAAAAAGTATCGAATCGCAGATGGTAGAATTAAAACAATGGTTGTTGAATATGGCAAAAGAAATTGCTTGGGGAGGAAAAACAATCACTACATATATATCTTTCCGATGGAGAATAGTTTCCAGAGGTGAAACGACCCCAGTGGAGAAACGCTGGTGGCCAACCGACGGTGGCTAATCGGCGGGAGCGCATGTCCTTCGGCGAATCGTCACCAACCCTTTTTTTCTATCTTACCCCACTCACCCTAAACGTATTCCCTCTGCTTCTGGACTCCCACAAGCATGGTAAGAGACTTTGTTTATTTATCCTATCCGTGACCCTTAAGAGTTTATAAACGTCAATCCAAAGCCTCCGACGTTCCAGGGAATATAGCCCCAACCTATTCAAGCGCTTCCTGTCGCCCGAATCCTCCAACTCTATCAACGTTCTTATAAATGTTTTCTGAACCCTTCAAGTTTCACAAAATTCGTCTGATAGGAAGGAAACCAGAATTGCACGCAATTTTCCAAAAGTGGCCTCACCAATTTCCTGCACAGCCACAACATGACATCCAAACCACTGCACCCAATATTCTGAACAATGATGAAAAGCATATCAAACGCCTTCTTCACTATCCTATCCAACTATGACTCCACTTTCATAGAGCTATGGACCTGCACTCCAAGGTCTGTTTGTTTACCAACACTCCCTGGGACCTTATCTAAAAGTGTATGAGTCATGCTAAGATTTGCTTTCCGAAATAGTAGCACCAAGCATTTATCTCAATTAAACGCTATCTGCCACTTCTCAGCCCATTGGCCCATCTGATCTACATCCCGTTGTAATCTGACGTAACCTTCTTCACTGACCATGATATCTCCAATTTGGTTGTCATCTGCAGACTTGATAAATATACTTCTTCTGCTCACATCTAAATCATTTATATATAAGAGGAAACGTAGTGGACCTAGCATCGATCCTTGTGGTACTCCACAGGCCTCTAGTTGGAAAATCAACCCTCCATCACCACCATATGTCTTCTACCGTTCAGCCAGTGCTGAGTCCAAATGGCTATTTCTCCCTGTATTCCATGAGATATGACATTGCTAACCAGTCTCCCATTGGGAACATTGTCAAACGTCTTACTGAAGTCCATATAGATCACGTCCCCCGCTCTGCCCTCATCAGTCCTCTTCGTTGCTTCTTGAAAAAACTCAATCAAGTTTGTGAGACATGGTTTATCACGCACAAAGCCGTGTTGACTATCCCTAATCAGCCCTTGTCTTTCCAAATTCATGGACATCCTACCCGCTGGGATTCCCTCCAACAACTTGCCGACCACCGATATCAGGCTCCCTGGTCTATAATTCCTCGGCTTGTCCTTACTACTTTTCTTAAACAGTGGCACGTCGATAGCCAACTTCCAGTCTTCTGGCACCTCAAATGTGACTTTCCAACATACAAATATCTCAGCAAGGGGCCCATCAATCACTTACCCAGCTTCGCACAGAGTTGACGGGTACACCTGATCAGATCCTGGGGATTTATCCATTTGTATGTGTTTCAAGACATCCTACACTTCCTCCTAGGTATTATGGACATATTTGAAGATGGCACCATCAATTTCCCTACATTCTATGTCTTGCAATTTCTTTTTACATAATTAACACTGATTCAAAATGCTCGTTTACTAGCTCCCTCATCCGCCACACAAAGGTCGCCTTGCTGAACTTTGAGGTGCTCTGATCTCTCACCAATTGCCCTTTTTTCTTAAATGTATTTGTAAACTCCCTTTGGATTCTCCTTAAATCTATTTGCCAAAGCAATCTCATGCCCCCTAATTCCCCTCGTGGTTTCCCTCTTAAGTGCACTCCTCCTGCCTTGAGACTCTTCGAAGGATTTTCTCGATCTATCTAGCCTATACTTGACAAATGCTTCATTCTTTTTCTGCACAAAACCCTCAATTTTATTCGTCATCCAACATTCCAAACACCTATCAGGCTTTCCTTTCAACATCACACGAATATACTGTATCTGGACTTCGTTACGTCATTTCTGTAGGCTTCCCATTTTCCAGCTGCCTCTTCACCTGCAAACATCTGCCCCCAGTTCTCTCAGTCGAGGTTTATTTCTCGTTTGTTTTAGTTTTAACAATGGGTGTTCCAGTGGAGAAAGGTTCCAAGTTTAAGCCGCTGGTTCCTGAGTGGCATTCTATCTGGAAATCTCTCCTGCCTGTTAGAACCTGTGTTTATATTTATAGATTGCTGGGGTGTGGGTTTATGCGATGTTGCGGGAAGTGGAGCAGTTATTTGGCTAAGTTTTTATTTACAGTCTGTTTAGTGTTCAGTTGAATCAATTATTCCAAACTATTTTTTGTTTGTGCTTTGCTTAAAGATGATTGGTAGACCAGCTGCATCACACCAGGAATATCCACCTCACATCTGCCGTTAAAATAAGAAAAACATGTTAAGGTCTGGGCTACCTTCTTAAAATATTTTAAGGAGGCCTGGCCTTGTCCCTAACACAACTCTTGTGATATAATATGTCGGTGCAGTGTTAGGGAGCATTTCATTGCAGTCACGGTGATATATTGAAAGCTATAGCTATTGTCTATCTTTCAATATATCTCAGTTCTTTCATTACTGCAGTTGAACAACCCTCAGAATGAAAGCATCGTAGGTGAACCATCAGCACAGGTAGGGCAGTGGTTCATATGATACGCTGTCACCCGGTTTACAGACTCGTGAGAATTGACAGTTCATGCCGTCTTGCTCTACACAAGCTTGTCAATATCGAAGATTCGAGCTTTATTAAAAAAAAATAGTGTGAAATGGATGTAAATGCTTTATAGAAACAAGTGGAACCAAATAAACAACATAATAGGGGTTTAGATAGGGTTGACCATGAGAACCTTTTTCCACGTATGGAGTCAGCTATT
>NC_057758.1:7928626-7930396 GCF_004010195.1 Chiloscyllium plagiosum
GACAATGCTGCGATAAAATTCCAGCGCCCAGTAGCATCTCCCTCCCCTGAAAATCGCATACTGGTAATTGCTGGATCTGCATGGTGTCAAAGTTAAATCGAGTAGTTTCATTTCCATCTCTACGCCAGAAAATGTTCTGTAATGAAACAAATTATCAGGCAGCCCTCACTCCAATCATTGTCCCCGGAGCCTGCAGCCTGGCACTGGGAGAAATAGGAAGAATGCGGAAAAGTGACATTATCTCACACTCACAGTTACCCACCAGGCACATGCTTTGGAGGGGTTGAAAGATCTTAGAAACGCTGACACAACGCAATATGAAACAGCCACAATCGACAGGAGGAGCTCTTCCTCCCCAACCCGTGTCCAGCTCACGGACGTTACTTCCAGCTAACAGCTTCTTGAAAATTGACCGTGACCTGTGCAGAAGTGGCACAGTCTCTATGGAGCCACGGACTTGGAGATGAGTGCTCTCCTACCCATTAGACTTTAAATACTGAAACGACTTGGCTGATGGACCTCAGTGTGCATCACTGCTCTCGACAGATATAGTGGAAAATGCCATTCCTCTGTCCAATGTGCATTTTCTGAATCTTTCCCTTTTGCTCCCTTACCAGTGAATCGCATATTGTGTTTTTGTCACTGGCTCTCTGTTTGTCGCCGCCATTCCACCCTTTTACCTGTTTATCAGAGAACCTTGCAAAACATAACCATGTATTGCCATGTGGCCCCAACCCATTCATTCCCATTGGCTGGAGGACCAGCCTGGTGCCCCGTTCCCTCACATTGGAATGATAATCGTAATGTTGAGGAGCCAGAGCTGGGCTGGTGCAGACAAAGTTAAAATTCGCACAACATTAAGTGATAGTCCAATAGGTTTATTTGGCTGTTATAGCTTCAAGAGTGCTGCTCCTTCTGCAGGAAGATACCCGAAGCTTGTACTTTTAAATAAACCTGTTGAACACTAACCTGTCCCTGTGTAATTGATTGATGGCCTTGTCAGCTGCTCCAACAGAAATGAACCCAGGGTCACTTTGAGCATGCGATGATCAATCTGACATCCTGGGAACGCAGATAGAATGGTTTCCCACTCTCTCGGAACTGTGTGTACGTCAACCGCCATGTCAGAAAGCCTCAGAATGAGGAATGGGATCGGGAGGCAGAAAGCAGAATTCCTCAATTGAAGATCTATCTCTAAGCGATATAACTATGGATTGAGGAAACAGCTGGTTCATTTGCATTAACAGAGCAAACAATTTTCTGTAATAGAAAAATAAATTGCCAGAGAAACATAAGAGGAGTGGCAGTATTTGGATAGAGAGAACGGTTACAATTTTAAATTCATTGACTGCTTGTCAGAACAAAATTTAATTCTGTTGATAATAACCAGTGTTTTGCTCCAGTTCTTATTTTGATCAGACGTTGGCGAGAATTGCCGAGTTTTCAACCCAGAATTCCACACTAGGCGGAAAGCAGTCTCTCTCCATTACCAGGATGGGAACCTGCCCTGACAGTTTCCTATTTTGAATGATATTTTCCATCTCGCTGTGCTGTCTGCCATTCTGATTGCATTTCTCTCTCTTTCTTTGTTCTTTTTTCATTGCCAATTTGTCACGTCATTATCTCACGTTTCGGACAGTGAAATCTATAGCACAAACAAGTACAGGACTGAAACAATTAATGTTTGGGCCTTCGGTATTGTTGCCAATAAGAAGCACCTGGGGATGCCGATAAATAATTCTTTGAAGTTTTGCATCACGCACAGGCAAG
>NC_057758.1:7931247-7937623 GCF_004010195.1 Chiloscyllium plagiosum
GCTCTATGGACTGGGCGGGACTGGAGATGTGAGTGACACATCTGTGTGGATATCAGAACCGGAACAGCATTCTGCTCAACTTTTCGTCGTGTATGTTTCACTTGAGTTGAGTTGGTGCCCGTTTCCAAACTCCCTCTGCGTAGCCCAGTAACTTGGTTGAATTGAAGGACGTGGTAAGTTTAGATTTCATCGTTCCACTGCTCACTATTCCTTTTTTCCTGTCCCAGTTACAGTGTTACGGTTCTGAGGGCTCTTCCAGATGCTGGGCTGTGGTCAAACTCGGTGCTGGTTTGGGTATATAGAAAGTGGATGAGAAGCGTAGCTGTATTGTATGCCATCTGTGCTTGGTGCAGGACCATGGGGTGAAAATGGAGGATTTTCGGCTAAAATCGATCCTATAGAGGCGGGATTGCCTACTTGCCTGCAGCTGAAAAGGCTGTTGTAGTATCCAGGGGCATAATCGACTCTGGTGATAACTAACCGTATTGTTTCCAGTATCCTTACTACTTTCCGATCAGAAGACAGCACACATGTCGGCAGCACGTTGTCTCAGATAAAATACTGTGCTATTGGAGATGCCTAAGGTTACAAGAAAGCGACATAACGTCCTTAACCCTGCCAGCTTTATCCCCAAAGAAGGAGACGGAGATCCACATGACTGTGTTGCTTGAACTAATTAAATTTGTAGCCCCAGACCAGATTTGCAGGATTAACCACTTCAGAATCCAAACATGGAGATTTTATTGTGGATTGTTCAACATCCACACGAAAAATAACGAATCAATTTCTCAACGCAATGCAAAGGCGGACACAGCGGCAATGACGGCAGCCCAGCAGCCACCAAGTGATCAGTTTGACATGGCGATAACAAAAATTTGTACTGCAAAAGCAGACGTATGGTGATTACGGTGGAAGAGAAGTGTGAGTAGACAAAGACAGGGTGCTGCGGGAGGGAAGGGGTATAGTGTGGCCCGAATGGTAAACCCTGTCTACCGCGATCGTTATTCCCATTCTATTGCAAACTGACACATGGTAAGGACAATGCGTCAAAGTGGGGAGGGGTGCGTATAACAGTATTTCGGCACACTGATACACTCAAGAATTGACACATTATTCCCAGAAATATTGTGAACGATGTGCTGGCTGTGCCACTAACAATGTGGGGAGTGGAATACTGATGCGTCAGGCAACACAACCCCAAACCCACAGATCATTTGGCCATTTACAGATGGATTTTATTGAAGTAGCACCCACAGAAGGGAAAGGGTATTGTCTGGTCATAGTTGATATGTTTACCAAATGAGTAGAAGCCTTCCCCATGTCGAAGCAGAATGCCAGTGTAGTAGCCAAGGCTTTGCTAACTGAGATAACTCCGAGATGGGGCATCCCTGAAAGTCTTAGTAGAGGCAATGGGACACGATTTGTTAAAAACGCCCTACAGCAGATCGGTAATTATTTGGAACTAAACATGAGACAATACTGTGTCTACCACCCAGCGAACGGTGGAGCAGTGAAAAGAGAGAATGCCACCCTCAAACATAAATTAACAAAATGGAACGAGAGATGATATGGACAAAGGCACTTCCGATTGTGACAATGTAGATGAGATCTAGGAGGAGAGCAAAGCCAATCTTAGTCCGTTTGAGATTTTGTTAGGTCGGCCGCCCAATGCAGGAATTGGCCCAAGACGGAATGTAAGACAGCTAACAGACCACTGTGAGGATGAGATGTTGTATTACTGTATAAAACTACTGACATTCTTGCCTCAAATTCAGAATCAAGTGAAAGCTCACTTCCCAAACCAGCAGAAGGGAAGCGGCACGATCTAGAACCTGGAGACTGGATAATGGTGAAAGACGTGATGAGGAAAACTGGATGACGAAGAGGTGGCTGGGGCCGTTTCGACTGCTTCTTATAGCAAAGACAGCTGTTAAGATCGCAGAAAGAGACACGTGGGTACACGCCAGCCATTGCAAACGTACAGCTGGAGTTGAAGAGACATCGGACAACACAGGAAACAAATAAGTGCAAGTAGCGATAAGAAGTCTCGTACAAATATGGTTCTGCCCCAGCTCACAGTGTTAGCGAGCTCCCCGGCAGGACTATTCGTAAAGGCAGGGACACCTAGAATGCGGCCGCAGACAGTTATCTTATCCGAGGATGCTAAATTGACTTTATATGCAACCCATGGACGTTTAGTAACCACGACGAGTATAAACGGGAGAACAAATGCTTATGCAGGGATCCTTGTGGTCCCAGTGACTGGCACTTAGTAGGAGCCAACACGGCTACAGGGACACCTGACACGGGAAATATGTATTCTATTATCAAGGAAGCCAGTACCAGGGCATAGGTGATATAATCCAAGACTCAGAAGAGCGATGAGGGAGTCTAGTGATGTGGAATTGATAGACCCTTCTCTGTCAGCTATAGGCAGGTGAATACAGTGGAACAGTGCTCCACACACCCCCAAGTTCCTCCCACCCACACCCCACCCTCCCCCACCGATTCAGAAGGACTTACAGAAGATAATAACATGGCAACCAACCAAACCTCATTATGGACCTTACCTCAAGCGGGGCTGAGCGCATTAATGTCACGCCCGAACCCGGAAGGAGTCGGCCAGGGCTCGGGAGCGAGTCTAACGCTGTAGTGGAATTGGATCTGCAGGAGATAAGTGGCGTAAAGGCGACGCCAGTAGGTTGCGAGGTGCGAAGAACCATCGCTCAATGTGAAGGAAACAAAGCTTGTGTGTTGGCCCGAATACAACACAAATGAATAGAGGTTGGCGACTCTTGTTGGATATATTTTCACACAGATCAACGGCATACTGCCGAACCAATTACAGAGCCGGACAAAAAATGTTAGCTGCCTGCTTACGTGAGAAGCAACTGCCCTGACACTGATAGGGGAAGCAATTAGGGCAAATCTCGCGCCAACACACGAAGGCAGGGGAGAAAGAAATTTGCAGAAATCTGAGGAGACTCCACTTGGGGATCTCCAAGTGTATTTGACACTGTATTTGAACAATGACTCTTGCTCAGCAACCGATGCAAATGGTACGATCATCAATAATACTTGTTCCTTTATCAATAATCAGGCTATGATGACGGGTATAATATGAGCATGTGAAGCGAAATGGTACCACCACTTTCCCCTATGTTTGAAGGGGTGCGTCTACCCTGCGATACTGTCCACTGGCACAACAGTGTTCGTCCCAAAGGCCAGTAGCGGGCGATCCTGAAGGGGTATCCCACGGCATTGGAATGGCTACACACTCACAGACACTTGCACTACACCGGGAGCGAATATTAGGTGGTCTATTCTCTTGAGAGCAGGGACAACGGTCTCGCACATAGCGTATTATTGTTAGCATATGAGATAGAGAAAGGTCTAGCACTCATTAGTACTGGGTTAATGGCAGTAAGGGAAGCAGTGATATAAAATCGGTTAGTACTCGACATACTGAGGGCCGAGAGAGGGGGCGCCTGCAGAATGATAGGTACCTCATGCAGATGAGTCCCAACATATCAGTAGTGTAATAAATCACATGAAGGCGGCGATACGACAGCCTCCCCCAGTAGATGACTCCTGATTCTGAAGGCTCACCTTCTTTTGGGGAGGATGGGCTTATTGGATCTGGCACATTGTACTAGTTGTAGGACTGGTCTTACTAATAGTGCTTTGTCTCAGGTCCAACTTGCGTACCTGCCTACGGCGTTTGCTAATGAGTGCAGCGGGATACCAAACGGAAAAACGATAAGTGCCCCCAGGGGGAAATGGAAAAGTAACAAAATTAGCATTTCTTGTAAAATCTGAAAGTAAGTACTTTGCTAAATCTAATACTGTGCTGAATTTTGCATGCAGACAGCCTGGCCTTACAACGTCTTGCAAAAAGTCGATTCAGCAGTGTCAGGGAAAACAAATCGGCAGTAAGTGATTATATCAACAGCAAAGGAATGTGAAAGCATCTCCATATGTGGACCGGAGTTCGAATGTTCCCAGCTCTTGTCCTTGAGCGAGTTACAAGGTTAAGCGAAGTACAGTATAAAGACATTTTGTGAAAGCTGTTCAGGGCCCCTTCTCTGAGGCGTTTTGCCAAACGTGTTGGGTCTCCCTGCAGTGGTGAAATAAACTTTTACTTTGCTCTTGATAACATTTGAGTCGAGTCGATTTAACTTCCAGGACAGCGACCAGACAGGCTGTGAGCTCACATCAAATTTAGTGAGAAGACCTTGCAAAGAATTCACTTCGTGCATTCATGAACTTTTCTTAGGAACGGTCGGCACGACACGAAGTGTGGTTCAGATTCAGAAAGCATAACTGTAATGGAAAAAAGATCGAAGTTTGTTACAGAATTGTAAAGCCAGCTGGACAAACTGCTCACTCTACGCATTTTGCTTGGGAAGCTGCAAAGAATTGGCAAAGTGGTAACTGAGATGGGGAGACAGCGATTTTAACAAAAAAATGCAAATCAAAACATCAGAATTCATTCATTCAGCCATTAAGACTGATTGCAAACGTTGAGGCCCTGAGCAACGATCAGCGGCGATGAGTCACCCTGTATCGCAAATACTATGTTGCTAATTAATTGTCAAAAATCAAACACAAAAATGTTGATGACGATACATACAGTGTTTCTGATGCACAGGAGAAGGCAATATCGCCCAGAGATCAGAAATACCATCCGCTTGCTGGACGTATTGAGACCGACTTGGCTGAGTGAATGTAGGGACATGGGAAGTTTAGCCGTCCGAATAAGAACGACCACCAAAGTGTGAAATTATATGATGCAGGAAAGAAAATGTTTAGACAGCTCACAGTGTTTCGGACTGAAATAGATTAATGACTATCACATGGATTTAGTGCACCAGACTTTCGCTGCAGATATTGACAATGTAATTCAATTGAGAAAAAAACCCATTGCTCCTTTGGTAGGAAGAAACCAGATTTTTTTCGCGTTTGAAAATATTGTTTCTTTCGATCTCCAGTTTCATCCAATAACAAATCTTCCCGACTTTATTTGTTAAATAACTGTGATTAATTCAATTGACTGCGTACATGTAGAAATGTAGAAATGGATTCCCATCCATTGCCATGGCTTTGGTTACCCAGATATATTTGTTAAATAACTGTGATTAATTCAATTGACTGCGTACATGTAGAAATGTAGAAATATATATATATATATATATATATATATATACACATAGATTCCCATCCATTGCCATGGCTTTGGTTACCCAGATAACGACAGAGTCTCCAAATTGTTCATGTTCACACAAAATGGGGAAGCCTGCAATTCTGCTGTTGAAAGACATTTATTACCCGTTATTTGCAGCAGTCGCTATCCCTGTTGAGTTGATATGTTTAACATGCTTTTTCGTAATCAACTTGTTCAAAGATATTTTTAAAAATGTCTGATGCAGGCGGGAAATGACACCATCCCACAATACATTCTTAACAGGTAAGCTACTTACTGTTCTTGTTTTGGAGACTAAGTGTAGAGTTACGGCAGCGCAGGCAGTGTAATGTTCGTCCTGCAGGATGTTTGAGGTAGGGGTGACCACCGATGCTCCTGCCGACTTCATCTGCAGGAAGTGCAGTCAGCTCCAGCTCATCAAAGTCCGCGTTAGGGAACTGGAGCTGGAGTTGGATGAACTGAGAATTATTCGAGAGGCTGAGAGGGTGATAGATAGAAGCTACAGGGACATAGTTACGACAGAGAACAGAGGTAGCTGGGTAACAGTTAGAGGTGGAAGTAGAGGGTGCAGGCAATGCAGGGATTCCCTGTGGTCGTTCCCCTCAACAAAAAATATACTGCTTTGGATTCTGTTGGGGGGAAGGGCCTAGCAGGGGTAAGCTGCAGTGACCGGGTCTCTGGCACGAGGTCCGGTTCTGAGGCTCAGAAGGGAAAGGGGAGAGGAGGAGAACGCTAGTTATAGGAGACTCTATAGTTCGAGGGACAGACAGGCGGTTCTGTGGACATGGGCGAGACTGTCGGTTGGTTTGTTGCCTCCCGGCTGCCAGGGTCCGAGACGTCTCGGACCGTGTCTTCAGAATCCTTAAGGGGGAGGGTGTGCAGCCAGAAGTCGTGGTGCACATTGGCACCAACGATATAGGTAGGGAGAGGGGTGGGAAGGTCATTCAGGAGCTCAGGGAGTTAGACTGGAAGCTAAAAGCTAGGACGGACAGAGTGGTCATCTCTGGGTTGTTGCCGGTGCCACGTGACAGTGAGGCAAGGAATAGGGAGAGAGTGCAGTTGAACACGTGGCTGCAAGGGTGGTCTCGGAGGGAGTGCTTCAGGTATTTGGACAATTGGACTGCATTCAGGGGAAGGTGGGACCTGTGTAAGCAGGACGGTTTGCACCTGAAC
>NC_057758.1:7937815-7939979 GCF_004010195.1 Chiloscyllium plagiosum
GAGGTAGTATGGGTTGAAGTCAGAAATAGGAAAGGTGCAGTCACCTTGTTGGGTGTTTACTATAGGCCCCCCAATAGCAGCAGAGATGTGGAGAAACAGATTGGGAAACAGATTTTGGAAAGGTGCAGAAACCACAGGGTAGTAGTCATGGGTGATTTCAACTTCCCAAATATTGATTCGAAGCTCTTCAGATAAAGTAGATTGGACGGGGCGGTGTTTGTACAGTGTGTCCAGGAAGCTTTTCTAACTCAGTATGGATATTGTCCGACCAGAGGTGAGGCCATATTGGATTTGGTACTTGGTAACGAACCAGGACAAGTGATGGGCTTGTTAGTGGGTGAGCATTTTGGTGATGGTGACCACAATTCTGTGACTTTCACCTTGGATATGGAGAGATAGGTGCGTGCAACAGGGTAGGGTTTACAATTGGGGGAGGGTAAATACGATGCTGCAAGACAGGATCTGAGGAGCATAAGTTGGGAGCATAGGCTTTCAAGGAAGGATGCTGTTGAAATGTGGAACATTTTCAGGGAACAGATATGACGTGTCCTTGATATGTATGTAACTGTCAGGCAGGAAAGAGATGGTCGTGTGAGGGAACCTTGTTTCACGAGGGAGGTTCAATGTCTAGTAAAGCGGAAGAAGGAGGATTACATAGGGTTGAGGAAACAAGGTTCAGACAGAGCGTTGGAGGGATACAGGATAGCCAGGAGGAAGCTGAAGAAAGGGATTAGGAGAGCTAAGAGAGGGCATGTTAAATCTTTGGCGGGTAGGATCAAGGATAACCACAAGGCCTTTTTATGCGTATGTGAGAAACATGAAAATGACTAGAATGAGGGTAGGTCCGATCAGGGACAGTAGTGGGAGACTGTGTATTGAGTCGAAAGAGATAGGAGACGTCTTGAATGAGTACTTT
Source organism: Chiloscyllium plagiosum (assembly GCF_004010195.1). Taxonomy (NCBI): domain Eukaryota; kingdom Metazoa; phylum Chordata; class Chondrichthyes; order Orectolobiformes; family Hemiscylliidae; genus Chiloscyllium; species Chiloscyllium plagiosum. The sequence goes on from NC_057758.1 coordinate 7,938,732, forward strand.
TCTTCAGTATTTACAAATGAGAAGGACCGTATTATTGAAGAGGAGAGTAAGAAATGGACTGGTAAGCGAGAGGAGATACTTGTTAGGAAGGAAGATGTGTTGGGCATTTTGAAAAACGTGAGGATAGACAAGTCCCCCGGGCCTGACGGGATATATCTTAGGATTATGTGGGAAGTAAGAGAGGAAATTGCAGAGCCGTTGGCAATGATCTTTGTGTCTTCACTGTCAACGGGGATGGTACCAGGGGTGTGGAGAGTGGCGAATGTTGTGCCCCTGTTCAAAAAAGGAATAGGGATAACCTCGGGAATTACAGGCCAGTTAGTCTTACTTAGGTGGTAGGCAAAGTAATGGAAAGGGTACTGTGGGATAGGATTTATGAGTATCTGGAAAGACACTGCTTGATTAGGGACAGCCAGCACGGATTTGTGAGGTGGAAGTCTTGCCTTACAAGTCTTATTGAACTCTTTGAGGAGGTGACCAAGCATGTGGATGAGGGTAGAGCAGTGGATGTAGTAAGGCATTTGATAAGGTTCCCCATGGTAGGCTTATGCGGAAAGTCAGGAGGCATGGGACAGTGGGAAATTTGGCCAGTTGGATAGAGACCTGGCAAACCGGTCGAACTTAGAGAGTGGTGGTAGATGGTAAATATTCAGCCTGGAGACGAGTTACAAGTGGAGTTCCGCAGGGATCAGTTCTGGTTCCTCTTCTGTTTGTAATCTTTATTAATGACTTGGAAGAGGAAGTCGAAGGGTGGGTCAGTAAATTTGCAGACGATACGAAGATTGGTGGAGTTGTGGATAGTGAGGAGGACTGTTGTCAGCTGCAAAGGGACTTAGATATGAGGTAGAGCTGGGCTGAGGAGTGGCAGATGGCCTTTAACCCTGTCAAGTGTGAGGTTGTCCATTTTGGAAGGACAAATAAGAATGCGGAATACAGGGTTAACGGTAAGGTTATTAGTAAGGTGGAGGAGCAGAGAGATCTTGGGCTCTATGTTCATAGCTCTTTGAAAGTTGCCACTCAGGTGGATAGAGTTTGGGAGAAGGCCTATGACGCATTAGCGTTAATTAGCAGAGGGATTGAATTCAAGATTAGTAAGGTGATGTTGCAGCTGTACAGGACCTTGGTAAGGACACATTTGGAGTACTGTGTGGAGTTCTGGTGGCTACACTTTAGGAAATATGTGAAAGCTTTGGAGAGGGTGCAGCCGAGATTTACCAGGATGTTGCCTGGAATGGAGAATAGGTCGTA
>NC_057758.1:7940479-7945243 GCF_004010195.1 Chiloscyllium plagiosum
AGACATAATGTACGCCTGCAGATGAGGAACAAAATGCTGCCCGTGACCGGCAGCTCCACTACACATTGTTAATAGTTTTCACACGTTCATATAACATCGCAACTGATACTTTCTTCAGTACGACCACAACCGTGATAGTTATGACAAGAATGACTGCAGGTCTCTTTGTGCAGCATTTTATTTAAAATTTCTGGTGGTAGGTCACGACACATCTGTGACGTCTAAAAAAAAAACAATGCGCCAAACAGATACATCGTGAGTGACAGCGAACATGTATGTAATGTCATTGCAAACAGGTGTATGGGACAGTAATGACAAAGCAACGTGGTAACTGGAGATGTATTAGAGTATTATAATGTTGATCAGAACCAGTTTATCTGTTGTTGCTGTGGCCAACATATATACACTGAAACACTTGGCAAGACCACACTGTTTTTGTGAGAGAATCCAAATTATGGCCAATTTCGCTTTGTAAAGAAAAGACAAACAGCAGTGAATAATACAACAATACCAAATTTGTGCAAATTCGTTATTGTCAAAACGTAGCAGCAATGCAATTGGTCAGTTGCCTCAATATACGTAGAAAGAGAGATGACATGATTGAACACAGGGAGAGACCATGTCGACTCACCAGGTTAGAACATAGAACATAGAACAATACAGCACAGAACAGGCCCTTCGGCCCACGATGTTGTGCCGAACATTTGTCCTAGCTTAAGCACCTATCCATGTACCTATCCAATTGCCACTTAAAGGTCACCAATGATTCTGACTCTGCCACTCTCACAGGCTGTGCATTCCATGCCTGCACCACTCTCTGGGTATAGAACCTACCGCTGACATCCCCCATACCTTCCACCCTTCACCGTAAATTTATGTCCCCTTATAACACTCTGTTGCACCCGGGGAAAATGTCTCTGACTGTCTACTCTATCTATTCCCCTGATTATCTTATAAACCTCTACCAAGTCGCCCCTCATCCTTCGCCGTTCCAATCAGAAAAGCCTAGCACTCTCAACATATCCTCGTACGACCTATTCTCCATTCCAGGCAACATCCTGGTAAATCTCGTCTGCACCCTCTCCAAAGCTTTCACATATTTCCTAAAGTGTAGCCACCAGAACTCCACACAGTACTCCAAATGTGTCCTTACCAAGGTCTTGTACAGCTGCAACATCACCTCACGAATCTTGAATTCAATCCCTCTGCTAATTAACGCTAATGCGCCATAGGCCTTCTCCCAAACTCTATCCACCTGAGTGGCAACTTTCAAAGAGCTATGAACATAGAGCCCAAGATCCCTCTGCTCCTCCACCTTCCTAATAACCCTACCGTTAACCCTATATTCCGCATTCTTATTTGTCCTTCCAAAATGGACAACCTCACACTTGACAGGGTTAAACTCCATCTGCCACTCCTCAGCCCAGCTCTACCTCATATCTAAGTCCCTTTGCAGCTGACAACAGTCCTCCTCACTATCCACAACTCCACCAATCTTCGTATCGTCTGCAAATTTACTGACCCACCCTTCGACTTCCTCTTCCAAGTCATTAATAAAGATTACAAACAGCAGAGGAACCAGAACTGCTCCGTGCGGAACTCCACTTGTAACTCGGCTCCAGGCTGAATATTTAACATCTACCACCACTCTCTAAGTTCGACCGGTTTGCCAGTTCTCTATCCAACTGGCCAAATTTCCCACTGTCCCATGCCTCCTGACTTTCCGCATAAGCCTACCATGGGGAACCTTATCAAATGCCTTACTAAAATCCATGTACACTACATCCACTGCTCTACCCTCATCCACATGCTTGGTCACCTCCTCAAAGAGTTCAATAAGACTTGCAAGGCAAGTCTTCCACCTCACAAATCCGTGCTGGCTGTCCCTAATCAAGCAGTGTCTTTCCAGATACTCATAAATCCTATCCCACAGTACCCTTTCCATTGCTTTGCCTACCACCTAAGTAAGACTAACTGGCCTGTAATTCCCGAGGTTATCCCTATTCCCTTTTTTGAACAGGGGCACAACATTCGCCACTCTCCACACCCCTGGTACCATCCCCGTTGACAGTGAAGACAAAAAGATCATTTCCAACGGCTCTGCAATTTCCTCTCTTACATCCCACATAATCCTAAGATATATCCCGTCAGGCCCGGGGGACTTGTCTATCCTAACGTTTTTCAAAATGCCCAACACATCTTCCTTCCTAACAAGTATCTCCTCTAGCTTACCAGTCCATTTCATACTCTCCTCTTCAATAATACGGTCCTTCTCATTTGTAAATACTTAAGAAAAGTACTCATTCAAGACCTCTCCTATCTCTTCCGACTCAATACACAGTCTCCCACTACTGTCTTTGATCGGACCTACCCTCGTTCTAGTCATTTTCATGTTTCTCACATACACATAAAAAGGCCTTGTGGTTATCCTTGATCCTACCCGCCAAAGATTTAACATGCCCTCTCTTAGCTCTCCTAATCCCTTTCTTCAGCTCCCTCCTGGCTATCCTGTATCCCTCCAACGCTCTGTCTGAACCTTGTTTCCTCAACCCTATGTAATCTTCCTTCTTCCGCTTTACTAGACATTGAACCTCCCTCATGAAATAAGGTTCCCTCACACGACCATCTCTTTCCTGCCTGACAGTTACATACATATCAAGGACACGTCATATCTGTTCCCTGAAAAAGTTCCACATTTCAACAGCATCCTTCCTTGAAAGGCTATGCTCCCAACTTATGCTCCTCAGATCCTGTCTTGCAGCATCGTATCTACCCTCCCCCAATTGTAAACCCTACCCTGTTGCACGCACCTATCTCTCCATATCCAAGGTTAAAGTCACAGAATTGTGGTCACCATCACCAAAATGCTCACCCACTAACAAGCCCATCACTTGTCCTGGTTCGTTACCAAGTACCAAATCCAATATGGCCTCACCTCTGGTCGGACAATCTCCATACTGAGTTAGAAAAGCTTCCTGGACACACTGTACAAACACCGCCCCGTCCAATCTACTTCATCGAAAGAGCTTCGAATCAATATTTGGGAAGTTGAAATCACCCATGACTACTACCCTGTGGTTTCTGCACCTTTCCAAAATCTGTTTCCCAATCTGTTTCTTCACATCTCTGCTGCTATTGGGGGGCCTATAGTAAACACCCAACAAGGTGACTGCTCCTTTCCTATTTCTGACTTCAGCCCGTACTACCTCCAACGGCAGAACCCCCTCAAACTGCCTTTCTGCAGCCATTACACCATTTCTAATTAGTAACGCCCCCTTCCTTTTTAACCACCTTCCCTAATCTTACTGAAACAACTGTAACCAGGAACCTCCAACAACCATTCCGGTCCCTCTTCTATCCACGTTTCCATGATGGCCACAACATCGTAGTCCCAAGTACCGATCCACGCTTTAAGTTCACCCACCTTATTTCTGATACTCCTTGCTTTGAAGTATACACACTTGAACCCATCTCTGTGTCCGTAAGTATTCCCTATCAGTGCTACCTTCTCCACAGCCTCCCTACATTCTTGGACATGCTGAAAAACAGCTAACCTACTTGCTGGACTGCAAGTTCGGATCCAACACCCCTGCCAAATTAGTTTAACCCCCCACCCCGAAGAGTGCTGGCAAACCTACCTCCCAGGATATTGGTGCCCCTCTGGTTCAGGTGTAAACCGTCCTGCTTACACAGGTCCCACCTTCCCCTGAATGCAGTCCAATTGTCCAAATACCTGAAGCACTCCCTCCGAGACCACCCTTGCAGCCACGTGTTCAACTGCACTCTCTCCCTATTCCTTGCCTCACTGTCACGTGGCACCGGCAACAACCCAGAGATGACCACTCTGTCCGTCCTAGCTTTTAGCTTCCAGTCTAACTCCCTGAGCTCCTGAATGACCTTCCCACCCCTCTCCCTACCTATATCGTTGGTGCCAATGTACACCACGACTTCTGGCTGCACACCTTCCCCCTTAAGGATTCTGCAGACACGGACCGAGACGTCTCGGACCCTGGCAGCCGGGAGGCAACAAACCAACCGACAGTCTCGCCCATGTCCACAGAACCGCCTGTCTGTCCCTCGAACTATAGAGTCTCCTATAACTAGCGTTCTCCTCCTCTCCCCTTTCCCTTCTGAGCCTCAGAACCGGACCTCGTGCCAGAGACCCGGTCACTGCAGCTTACCCCTGCTAGGCCCTTCCCCCCAACAGAATCCAAAGCAGTATATTTTTTGTTGAGGGGAACGACCACAGGGAATCCCTGCATTGCCTGCACCCTCTACTTCCACCTCTAACTGTTACCCAGCTACCTCTGTTCTCTGTCGTAACTATGTCCCTGTAGCTTCTATCTATCACCCTCTCAGCCTCTCGAATAATTCTCAGTTCATCCAACTCCAGCTCCAGTTCCCTAACGCGGTCTTTGATGAGCTGGAGCTGACTGCACTTCCTGCAGATGAAGTCGGCAGGAGCATCGGTGGTCACCCCTACCTCAAACATCCTGCAGGACGAACATTACACTGCCTGCGCTGCCGTAACTCTACACTTAGTCTCCAAAACAAGAACAGTAAGTAGCTTACCTGTTAAGAATGTATTGTGGGATGGTGTCATTTCCCGCCTGCATCAGACATTTTTAAAAATATCTTTGAACAAGTTGATTACGAAAAAGCATGTTAAACATATCAACTCAACAGGGATAGCGACTGCTGCAAATAACGGGTAATAAATGTCTTTCAACAGCAGAATTGCAGGCTTCCCCATTTTGTGTGAAC